>NW_007727303.1:361826-399393 GCF_000696425.1 Galeopterus variegatus
TCTCTCTCTCTCTCTCTCTCTCTCTCTCTCTTTCTTTCTTTTTTATTGAAATGTATTGATTGTACAAATGTATGGGATACAGAGTAATATTTCAATACACATATACAGTGTGTGATGATCAAATTAGGGGAATTAGCTTATTCCTCATTGCAAAATTCAATCATTTCTTTGTGATATGAACATTTGATCTCCTCTTATCTGGCCATGTAATAACATGCAGTAAATTTTTGTTAATTACAGATGCCTAGCATGTACTCTTGATGTGGTGTGGTGAGAATGGCACCTTACCTCTGCAGTCTTCCTCTCAAAAACTCATAACCCCAGCCTAATCATGAGCAAAACTTAATACAAACCCCAGTTGAAGGACATTCTACAAAAATACCTCACCAGTAATCCTTAATAATGTGAGGTCTTCCATAGCAAGGAAAGTCTGAGAAACTGTTGCAGCTGAAAGAAGCCTAAGGACACATGACAACTAAATATAATATGGTATCCTGGATGGGATTCTGAAACAGAAAAGACATTAAGTAAAAACTAAGGAAGCATGAATAAAGTGTGGGGCTTTAGTTGATAATAATTCGTCAATATCGTTTCATTAGTTGTGCTAAATGTAGCATACTGCTGTTAAGATGCTAATGACGGGAAAGTGAGTGCAGGGTATAAGAAAATTCTCTGTACTATTTGCAATTTTCTGTAAATCTAAAGCTCTTCTAAAATAACTTTTTTTTTTGTTTTTACATTTAGAGCAATTTTAGAGGGAGAAAAATTTTATAGAAATTGGAAAGGAAGTAACAACTGGTTTGGTGATTAATTGAATGAAGTGGATGAAAAAAGCAATGAGTCATAGATTATGCCAAAGTTTTAGGCCTGAATGGTCAGGAGACCATAATACAGTGACAGAGGACAAATGAGAAAAGAAGCGTGCTGGGGGGTGAACAGATGATGAGTTTGAGACACAACAAATTTGAGACTAAAATCAACAATTTTAGTGTAAGTGTAATCAGTAGTTGGAGATAAAGAATTTGATTTTGGATGAAAGTTCATGAATGAAAATGTGGATTCCAATTTAATCAATCAACTTGCAAATATATGTAAATAGACTACTTACAGGGCCCTGTGTAGAGAAGAAGGGAATGTATACTAAAATGCAAATCAAGGCATATGTTATCTATATAGAGATAACAACATAAAACAGAGAACAGGCTCAAATAAGACCTAACTAAGAGTTCAGTAGAGAGAAGCTGCAGCATGCGTGCTTTAATTGTCAGGATGAATGAAATCACTTAGGAAAAGATGTGGTGTCCTCCCTAAATTCATATGCTTTATCCTAAAGATTCCGATTTAATCAATCAACTTGCAAATATATGTAAATAGACTACTTACAGGGCCCTGTGTAGAGAAGGAGAAGGGAATGTATACTAAAATGCAAATCAAGGCATATGTTATCTATATAGAGATAACAACATAAAACGGAGAACAGGCTCAAATAAGACCTAACTAAGAGTTCAGTAGAGAGAAGCTGCAGCATGCGTGCTTTAATTGTCAGTATGAATGAAATCACTTAGGAAAAGATGTGGTGTCCTCCCTAAATTCATATGCTTTATCCTAATTCCCAGTGTGGCTGTATCAGAAGATGAGACCGCTGAAGAAGTAATTAAGGTTAAAAGAGGTCATAACTGTGAAGCTGTGGTCCAATGGGATTAGTGTCTGTAGTGAATTGAATTATGCCCCCCCAAAACTCACTGAAGCTTGAATTCTTTCCCCCAATTTTTATGTGTTAGAAACTTGGCCCCTGCTGTGACTTTTAAGAAGATGGGAAATCCTGTTATGGTAACTGAAAGGTGAAGCCTTGAAGAGGTGATTAGATTGTAGGACCATGCAGTAGTGAATGGATTAAAAATGGTGGTCAGGGGCATGGTTCTGAGGGCTTTAAAAGAAGAGAGAGTACAGTCTGTCTCCCTCTTGCTCTCACTTCTCTCTCTGCTTCACCATTTTCACAGTCTGATACTGTGCCATCACTGTCACCATAACCAAGACCTTTATCAGCTATGTTCCCTGGACTTTGGATTTCCCAGTCTCAGAAACTGTAAGCAATAAATTTCATTTTCTTTATAAAATACCCAGTTCCATGTATTTCATTGTAAGCAACAGAAATGGACTAAGACAGTGTCTTTATAAGAAGAGACATCAGAGAGCTCTTCCACCCCTCCCCCACCCCAGCCATCACCCCTGTTTGCATGTGCCAAGAAAAAAAGCCATATGAGGACATATCAAGAAGGTATCTCTAAGCCGGAAAGGGGGCCCTCACCAGACACTGAATTAGACAGAACCTTGATCTTGGACTTCCCAGTCTCCAGACTGTAAGAAAATAAATTTCTGTTGCTTAAGCCACAGTTTGTAGTATTTTGTTATGGCAGCCTGAGCTGACTAATACAGTTTCAAGAGGGTAAGATGAAAAAATGTGAATAGTGAAAGTGGTAAGAATAAAACTGTAAGAAAATAAATTTCTGTTGCTTAAGCCACAGTTTGTAGTATTTTGTTATGGCAGCCTGAGCTGGCTAATACAGTTTCAAGAGGGTAAGATGAAAAAATGTGAATAGTGAAAGTGGTAAGAATAAAACCAAGATAATGCACCACAAAGTCAGCCAAGGAAAAAGAAGGCTTCATTTATTTGTTCATAAACAAATAAAATATATTGAGAATTTATCTGGTGCCAGACATCGTACTAGACCCTAAGGGCAGAATAACAAATAAAACACAACCTCTATTTACATGGAACTTACATTCTGTGACATGTCACAAACAAAAAACAATATTTAAGCTAGATAGAGAAGTGCTATGAAGTAAGATGCAATAAAGAGTAATTTTTTCAGTGCAGGTATGTCTTGGAGATGGCATTTAAGCTGAACACTGAAGGCTAAAAATGACCTAGCTACACAAAATGCTGATGTTAGAGCTTTGTACAGGAAGGGCAAATTTCATGGCATCAGAAAGCACTTGGGGAACTTGAGAAACAGAAAGGAGGCCAATTGCATTAGCATAAAGTAATCAAGAAAGAACATGATGGGTGGGGGGTGACATTATAGAGGTTTACAGGATCCACATCGTCCAGAGTCTTGTTGGCCCGTGTAAGAAGTATGGATTTATTTCTAAGGCAATGAGAAGCTATTGAATGAATCTAAGGAACTTGTGACTTGCCTGATGCATCTTTTTAAATGACAGAAACCGATTGCTATGTGAAAAAAATATTTTTGGAGAAGAGCAAGAGAAAAACAAGGAGACCAGATGGGAAGCTATTTCAAACAGTACAGAAAGATGATGGTGACTTAACTTAAGACAGTGGTGTGTAGAAGAAGGGAAATGGCAAAACCAAAATATTTTTTAGTGGTAGAAACAAATGAATGGGATAATGGATTGGTTGTAAGAAACTACAGAAAAAGAGGAATTAAAGCTGATACCTGAGTTTTATTTGAGAAAATGGATAAATGATGATGCCAAATACTGAAATGAGGAAGAATCTCAAAAGACAAGATCCGTGAAGAAAATCCAAAGCTCAGATTTGGACACTGACTATGAAATTGATTTTGAAAGCCCCTGGCATATGCATGGTACTTAAACCCATGAGACTGAGTGAGATCACTTAAGGAGAAAGTTCTGATGGAATTGAAAAGAGGGCTAGCTCTGAGCCTTGGCAAAGAGATGGAGAAGGAGCAGCAAGGAGATATGAGGGAAACCAGGAGTGGGTGGTGTCACAGAGCCCGGGGAAGAAAAGGTTTCAAGGAGGGTGTGTTTTGCTGTGTTTATGCTGCCAAAGATGGAGGAGTTTGGCAGTGCATAGATGGTGGGAGACCTTGACAAAGGGAGTTTCAGTGCAGAGGTGGAAATGGAAGCTAGATTAGAATGTGGTGAAGAATTAATTGGAAGTAGAAAAGAGGTAGGTGATAGTGGTAACATATTCAAGACATTTAACAGAAGGATGAAACGAAATAGGGTAATACCTGGGAAAGAATGTGGGATGAACAGAAGTGTGTTTTTTTGTTAATATAGGGCATATTAGATACGTTGATAGGTGTGATCCAGTAGAAAGGGTGAGAGTGATGCCATCAGATACAGGAGAGGTAACTCCTAGTCCATAAGAAAACAAGAGGGGATTAAAACCAGAGAAAAGTAGAAGAATTTGCATTTGATAGTTGCAGGGATTTTTCCTTCACTGTAATGAACAAGACACAGGTTCTGTTTGGTTAGATTTAGTGTGGAAAGATGAGAGAGTTTACCTTTGATTCCTTCTATTTTCTCAGTTATGCTCAGGGAAGGATGTGAAGGGTAAAGGGAAGGTTTGAAATAGTCATCTGAGAGAGTGAAAAGCAAATTTACTAGGAAAACATACAAGAGTGCTAGGCAGTACTGAATGGCCAGTTGAGGTTTTTGCCATGAATTTCAAGTGTTATCTATCAGCCTAGACTTTTCCAACAGTATTCAGCTACTAAAGTGCAGACAAGGCGAGGGGTCAGTAGGATAGAAGTTACAATAGGATTGAAGAACTGTGGCGATGGAAGAGTAGGGTAAGTGAATTAGAAGAACAGGAGGTGATACTTTATGACCATAAAGTAGGATACTTGATTTAGGGGGTGGTTTCATTAGTAGTAGGTTCCATTGCTCATGTGAGTAGGTGGCAAAGGTGTGGTTGAGGAAGAGAGTGAAAAAGGAGAGCGCAAGGAATAGAGTATTTCATCCACATGGTTCTTGGAATCATTAAAACAATGACAGGAATTAAGAAGTACAGAAAAACAGTAAGTCAGTAGTTGAAGTCTTAAGTGAATGGGAAGAAATGATTAGGAAGTTAGAAAGGAATTACTACCAAGAAGAAGTCATAGGTGGTAAAACTAGATAGGAACCCACAGAGTACCTATTCAGCTAAGATTATAAGAATATCATCCTAAAGAAAACATAGCATGGCTCTGGAAAAAAAAACAAAACTATTGTTTAATTAACAACTCTAAAATAAGTATCTTTTTAAAATCACATATCTTATCAATCAAGGACTGATGAATCCAATCCTTGGGTTGCATCAATCCAAGGAGGGGGCCATGGGAACCTCGATTTATGGCTGGTCAGTCAGAAGCATAGGCCACACAATTTGAGACTTACAATTGGCATCTGAAGTGGGGGGCAGTCTTGCAGGACTAAGCCCTGAACCTGTGGGATCTGATGCTAACTCCAGGTAGAAAGTGTCAAATTTGAATTGAATTAGAGGACATCCAGCTGGGGTCCACTGGAGAATTGCTTGCTTGGTGATACACATTTCATATCAAAAGTATTATGCTGAGTGTGTAAGCAGAGTGTAGGAAAAACACCTGGGTTTGTTTTTTCCTACAAATTACAACCATTTCAAAGGCCTGATTGCTGGGGAGGTGATGGTGTAGATTCCAGTCCATGTTTGAAGACCCGAGAAACAGAATACCTAGGGCAGAAGATTTAGGAGGAAGGGAGGGTGGATATTGGATAGGCAAGTAACAGTGTCTGCCACAATGGTTGTTTAAGTTCCTGCTCCTGTCAACAGTTGTGTGTGTGTGTGTGTGTTTTACTTGCTAATACTTAAGGTTGTTTCCCCCCCGAACCCATCATTTAAATTATTGGAAATCTGTTGTATGTTACAGGTAAAGTCAATTATTTACATCTTCATCTTCCTGATACTAAAATAGTTAAGCATTTTTAAAATATGTTTATTGGGCATCTAGGTCTCCTCTTGCATGAGCTGTTTATGTTTTTGTTCTTTTTTGCTATTCCTCATCTTTTTGAGAAACTCTTTATATTGTCTAGATATACATTATTTCATAAGTTGTATACATCATAAACATCTTCTCTCAGTCTGTGTGTTGTGGACTGAATGTTTATGTCCCCCCAAAATTCATACATTGAAATCCTGCTCTCCTCTCTCTAAGATGTGATGATATTTGGGTGGGGAGGGCTTTGGGAGGTGATAAGGTCAACTGAATGTTTATGTCCCCCCAAAATTCATACATTGAAATCCTACTCTCCTCTCTCTAAGATGTGATGATATTTGGGTGGGGAGGGCTTTGGGAGGTGATAAGGTCATGAAGTTGGATTCTTCATCAATGGGATTTTTGTCCTTTTCAAAGGGACTTCAGAAAGCTATCTTGCTTTTCCTGCCATGTGAGGACACAGCAAGAAGATGGACATCTATGGAGTAGGAAGTGGGCCCTCATGAAATATTGAATCTGCGTTGAGCATGGACTTCCCAGCTTCCAGAACTATGAAAAGTAAATGTTTGTTGTTTGAGCCACCCAGTTTATGGCATTTTTGTTACAGCAGCCTGAATAGACTGAAACATTGTGACTTATCTTTTAACTTTATTTTGATGTCCTTTATGAAACATTTAAAAAATTTTAATGTTGTAAACATAATCATTTTTTTTGTAGTTTACATTACTGTGTCTGGCTTAAGGAATTCTTTCCTATCCTGAGGTCACACATTCTCCTATCTTGTTCTAAAAGTTTTAAAGTTTTCATCTTTACATTTAAGTTCTATTCATCTGGAATATATTATTTTAAGTAGTGTGAAGCAGAGATATTATTTTATTTTTTCCCATATGTCTAACCAATTGTCCCAGCATCATTTATTGGATAATTTTACCAATTTATCAACTTTTACCCATGTATTGTAATGTCGACTTGTCATACATCAAGTTCTCACATATGTAAGTCTGTTTCTGTCTCTGGGTTTATTTTCTTACTCTATTAATTTTATTCCTGACATAATAACACAGTTTTATTAATATAACTTTAGAATATCAATATCTGGTAGGGAAATATCAGTGAAACTGATTTACGAATTGCATAGAAAAAATGTTAATGCCAGTACATCAGTGTAATTAGCAGCGGGCATACAGATATCCTATTGATTTGGGTACCTTGCTCTTATATGTGGAAACTTTGGTTAACTCTTCTATTCTAGTTCTTTGACTATAAATGTTATTGGATTTTCTATGAAAATAATTTTCAAATAATAAATAATTGATTCTTTCTATCATATAACTATTATTTCTTATTTTATGTCATTATTTAGAAACTCCAGAACAGTGAAGGATATTGTTGTAGATAATAGGCATTAATGCTTGTTCCTAATGTTAATGGGAATTTTATAATTCTCCAACATTATTCCTGAGATAAACCAAATTTGATTATAAAGCATTTCTTAAAATACTTGCTTGATGCAGTTTGTCAACATTTTGACATTTTGCTTATATACTTATAAGGAAGATTAATCTATAATTTTTTTCTCCTTTTTGATTTTCTAGCTTAGGTAATGAGAATATATTAATCTCATGAAAGAAGCTAAGGAATTTCCCTTTTTTCTATTTTTCGTAATATTTTGTACAAAGGAAAGATTTTTCTGTGTTTTGAAGCATTGACAATACCTGCATAAATTTTTTTGGTCTTGTCGTCTTTATTTTGGGTAGACTTTCCACCTATTGATTCAGCTTCCCTGATGGCTGTCTCCTCAGACACAGGTTTACTCTTCTTGAGTTAATTTTTGTAATTTACATTTTTACAGAATTTTTTTAATCTGTTAGTTTTTAAATTATTTTTATAAAATTTTTACATGCAATTTTATGATTTTTGATATTTTATGATCATGTTTGTCCACATGATTTCAACTCAACTATAAGAGATCTGAGAAATATATTTGAACTGTTGTCCAGAAAGAAAAGGAGAAAAGGAATATTCTGTTATCATTTCACTTGTATTCCTACATGAAAACTATACTCTTCTCCTCAGGGAAGACAACCCTAAGTCTCTTCCAGTCACGCATTCAGCTCAAAGTCCAAGAGATCCTAGGAATGTGTAGTTTTCTCCAATATGTGAATATTTGGATTCTCCTGAAATATAATGACAAGAACTAAAGATACAACTTATCTTTTTACCATTCACACAAACACACACGAACACACACAAACACACCACACACCCCTCAATATACAACAGTAGACCAGGGGCAGAATAACTGTAATAAAAATTCTGATCAGGAAGGGGAAGAATTGAAGGCATGCAATAGTACCCAGTTCATATCCATCTTCAGCAAAAGACCACAAAGTCACTGCAGAATGGGAAGAGGGTCTGAAAGGTCAAACATTTAAAGAGTTAATGCACAAGACCTAGAAGTGGCAGATGTCACTTGGAGATGTTCAATTGGCTAAAAATCAGTTACACGATCCCAATAAAATTATAAGAAGACTAGGAAAGTATTTTAGTTGTGTGCCAAAAAAGAAGAGGCAAAATGGGTACTGATGAACTCTAGCCGTCTTTGTCGTCGTGGTGAATTGATCTTTTTATCATTAAGCAATTGACGTCTTTAACCCTAATAATGATTTTGCTATAGAATAAAGTTTTTGTTCTAATATTAATATTAGTCTGTTATTTTTTTTGTTAGATTGCTGGTGTAACTTTTTTCATCCCATTACTTTTAATCTTTTGAGATTGTTATATTTAAGGTAAGATTCTTGAAAAAAGCATGTAGCCTAAATTTAGTTTTTAAATCCAATGTGAGAATCTGTATTTTTCAATGTGAATTTATTCCACTTTCATTTTTGCAAGTTTGATGCTAGAAAACAAATATCTCCAAAGGGTAAAACTGTCATTTAACATATTGTGAAATAAAGACATTTTTCAGAACAAGACAGAGAATTTACCACTTGCAGACCCTCCTTAAAATAACTGCTAAGATATGTAGGATGCAAGAAGCAATGTCTATAAAAAAAATAACAATAATAATAATTGATGAACATGTTGATAAGTTTGCTTAAACACCCTAAAAAATAAATAATGACTAATTTGGGGGTTCTTAAAAACAAGGAAGACTTAAAATACAGTATAATTAAAGATAGGAGTGGAATAACAAGCTTAAAATATTTCAAACTACTTGAATTCTGGGGGAACTGAATAGAAGTATTGGTGGAATATATGTGCTACAGGAAAAGAGTTAGCAACTACTAATAAAGGAGAAGAAAATAACAAGAATGTTTTTAAGTGAAGTTCTTTCTCTAGTAGGGCACTGAATCTAATTCTAGGTAATAAAACATAGTAGGCTAACAACTCTAATGAAAGGAACCAAAATGTACAATGGTAAGCACAATAAAAGTTTATTTTTCTCACACATAAACAGACCAAGACAGCTGCAAGTCAGTGGGTGGAGCTGGAAGGAATTCTGCTCAACACAATCATTCAGGAACCCAGGCTGAAAGAGGTTTTTCCATCTTCCACAAATAACTCCTAAGATCATCCTAAGCAACAACATCGAGCCAATAAAAAGGAAAGGAGCATGTCTGAGCCTGTTGTGCATTTTTCAGTGAATAATTTCAAGAGGCACGTGATACTAATATGTCTCAAAGTTAACATTATCAGTAATTAGACACATCAACATCATATGTCTCCAGCTGTGATGCACTGAAAAAGGTATATCACTGCTGCGGTAGTCCTGCCAAAAATGCCTAACCTGAATGTAATCATGAAGAAACATCAGACAAACACAAACTGAGAGACTTTCTCCAACATACCTGACCAGCACTCTTCAAAAGTGCCAAAGTCATGAAAGACAAGGAACTAAAAGTTAAGGAAAGACTGGGAAACAATCACAGATTGGAAGAGACAAAAGAGACATAAAAACTAAATGCAATGTATGAGATCCTGGACTAGACAAAAACATTAGGGGGACAATTGATAAAATCTGAATAAAATCTGTAAATTAGTTAATTAATAGTATTTTTCCAATGTTAATTTCCTGCTTGATAATTGCCCTGTGATAAGATGTTAGCATTTGAACAAGTTGGGTGAAGTAAATATAGGAATTTGTCATAATATTGTATAGTTTTTTTGTAATCCTGAATTTTTTTCAAAATGACAAGTTAAAAAATAAATAAATAAGTGAATAAGGAAATAAAGTCCCATCATGCTCCCATTTAGATGGAAAGCTGTTACCAGAAAGAAAAAGAATTGTGAAGCCAACTCAATAGGTGCCACTACCTTTCCTGTCCCTTATTTTATACCTAAAGTATCATTAAATTAACTACATCTGTGTGAACTTATTTATACCTGGAGTGCTCCTAACCTTTTGGAGTATAGCTAACACATCTCAAAGTGTAAATGTTTAACCCACCTTTCTGCTGTATCAGGCATCCAGATCACAAATCTAACTTCTTTCCTAACTCTCCCAGTTATGCCTTCTCTATTCCTCTCAAGATCATTAGTGGAGGGACAGAGAAGTCCCATCTGGCTCCAAGCATTGATGATAGCAGGGTGGCATTTCCATCCTAGTGAGTCATATCCAAAGTATGAAAGTTAGGTGATACCCTGGGATCTCCAATGCCTGAGGTTCTAAGGCAGTATTGTCTCCAGCAAATCTTGACTGTTCCTCATCCAGGATTATATTCAGTAGACAGAAATTTCAAGTGACCTGGTCAAAGTCCTTTGAGTTAAGGGACATGAAACAGTTGAGATTAGGGATAGAGTGGGCTAGTGCTTTTGAGCAGAAAATGACATGGGAACACGTAGTTTACTCCAGAAATGATACAGAAAGCTCAGAAGTGAGATGATAGTGGGCCAACCCCATGGCTCACTCAGGAGAGTGCGGCGCTGGGAGCACAGCAACCACGGGTTCGGATCCTATATAGGGATGGCCGGTGCGCTCACTGGCTGAGCGTGGTGCGGGCAACACCACACCAAGAGTTACGATCCCCTTACCAGTCACACAAAAGAAAAAAAAAAAAAGTGAGATGATAGTGTGCCAACCCCATGGCTCACTCAGGAGAGTGCGGCGCTGGGAGCACAGCAACCACGGGTTCGGATCCTATATAGGGATGGCCGGTGCGCTCACTGGCTGAGCGTGGTGCGGGCAACACCACACCAAGAGTTACGATCCCCTTACCAGTCACACAAAAGAAAAAAAAAAAAAGTGAGATGATAGTGAAGACTCTCAGGTGGAAAGAATAGACAACAGGAAAGAGCTGACAACTGTTCTCATTTATGAAGAAAGAAGGAAATCATAAGTGTAATTTTTGGTGGGGCATGTTGTCTAGGGCACTGAATTGGTTAAGTTAGGATAACTGCCTAACAGCAGGAATAAGTTGACCCAAAATGTATGATGGTTCGAACATAATGAAAATTCATTTCCTTCATACAGAAACAGATCAAGGCAGCTGAAAATTTTCAGGTGGCATTGTGTTTTTCCTCCCCCATCACAGTCATCTAGGGACCCATTAAAGCCTTCCAAGAATGCCCTGGGTATTAACATCTAGCAAATGAAAGGGAAAGGAGCATGTAAGATCACATGAACCTAGTCTAAAAATGACACACAGCACTTTCTCTTATGTTCCTTTGACTAGATTCCATCTTATGAACATACCTAATTGCAAGCAATGCTGGGTAATATTTAGGGGTTTGTCCAGGAATAAAGAAAAAGAGTCTAGCAAACAGTGTTTAGGATGTGCCAAGGACATCCATATACACATGCTTTGTAAGCATTTAAATGTTTGGTGTTTCTACCTGGACTCAAGGAAAATTTTAAGAGTGTATACATCAGAGTCTTTGTTCTCTGAAAGACTACAGGTGTACTATGAATTATAGATGTTGAGAGATCTGGAGCATTCTACTTTCTCTTATTCTTCTTAAGGTATAATCTTTATTTTATGATAGAATAGCAGAGGAGGGCAGACTCATATGGAACAACTGTGCCCCTAAAAGAGAGTTGTTCTCTTTTAAGAGGACAGCAGATCACCAGAGTGCTGGTGCTTGCATCAGATTGCAGCCCCCTCAAACGTGGTTCCTCTTCACTGCCTTCCTTCCCTTCCCTAATTAACTTGGACGTTTGTGAGAAGTATCTTTAGCATCACGAAATCAGCATGAAGGATTCATCCCATAAGGTCCATCAGATTCCCTTTGTTTTGTGGTTGCTCCTGTTGATTTCTTTCAGTCATACTAAGAGATACAAAGCAAATAAATTTGTGCAAATGAATTTCTATAAAATAATTCAAACCCTTCACAACTTTTAGAAAGAAACTGAGAACAGAAATTTTTTTATAATGCTAACGCCAAAGTATTACCTTTATAAACTAAATACAACATGCTGTATTAGTAAGAACACAGCCAAACTGTGGGCTATGTGTATTATTAAGATGCTAAATGAAAACAAATTCATTTCTTCAATTGATAGCTGCTCTCTCTCCTGATTGCTTCACTCTTCCGTCCCCAAGTGTAATGGATTCAGAATTGGAAGACTTAGTTCTAGTTCCTGCTCTGCCACTTAGTAACTCTCTGAATTTTGGTAAACTAATTTTTGTATATGAATTTATTCATCTGTAAAATGGAATAACAAGAATTACTTGGCTTCACAAGGGTATTGTGAAGTAGAAACAAGAAGCAACATTCAACTGACAATTTTATGTCACTGTACAGATTATATTTTTACACAATCATTAATGGTTTTAGGATCAGAGTGACAAGGATCCAACCGTGTTTTCTAATTTCTGACATTACCTCATGCTCTTGGCCATGGTTGTTGACCTTCAGGGCATTGTGCCAGAGATACCTTTGGGTGTTTTTATTCCGTTCCTGGTTTCCTGCTAGGATGTTATTTTACTTCTGTTTTTTATGCAAATTTTCATTCTTTAGCAGATGTATTTCAGTTGATTATGATTTTTATCTTTTACACAACCAGAGCCCTGTCATTTATGAAACTACTTTATTAAATCTAAAAATAAATTCATTTCAAAATGATTAAATACTTTTTAAAGACCAATAGGTCTAAAAAGTATTGCAAATAGTCAAAAGATATTGAAAAAAAAGAAAGTATATTGCTTCATCTTAATTATGAAAAACTTATTTTTTTGACAGAATTTAGAAGAGAAAACATTAAAATAAAGGGAAAAAACTAAATTTCATCATATGATCTATGGTAATGGATAAAAATGTATATGTAAATCTAATGATTTATTGTAAAGTAATGAAAAAATATATGACAAAACATTAAGTTCTCCATGCCTAATAATGTCCCTTTATTTTTAAATCACTGCTTCAGAATTACTAGTTTACTCAAACTTTCCCTAGGAAACAGTCACCACCTGCCTGATTAGTCTGTTTCCTTGGTATCCTGCCCATTCTAGCTATTTAAGTTTATGCTCTATTTCAAGAAATGCACTCATTAGGGATGGTCCCATCTGTGATGATTTGAAAAGAAGTATATATATTTAAAACACATATAATAGCACCTTGATGTTTTATTAACAATAAACAGGGAAAGTCTCTTTTCAACTAACTTATCCTTAAATGCTAACAAAGGATGGCATGATCTTTAATTTCCCTCCCACCATTCTAAAATTTCATGAACCTAAAGTAAGAAACACAACTCAGACATTTTCATTATGTACACATTTATAAGCACATATAGAAAAAAAATGCTATCTGCTAAAAATAGCTAATTGAATACTAGCAGGGAGTAACTAGTTAAACTGATATATTAGCTTATTCTGATGACTGCTTCCATCTGGCTACCTCCTAAAGCTCCTGTAAGGATAAGATACTGCAAGTAAATAGTATAAACACTTGTTCCTTTAAACTCTCTAGAATGTATGTTCCACATGGAACTGGATTTTTATCTGTTTTTTCACTAATGAGTCCTAAGTAACAAACACATACTAAGTATCTGGCTGTTTTAGGCAGAATTCTAAATTGGCCCTCCAAGTTTCCCAGCTCCTGAGGTACATATATCTTCTCTTGCTTATTCAAACACTAATCTAAGTATTGCTGTGAAGGAATTTTATATATGTAATTAATGTCCCAAATCATTGAGCTAGAGAGATCATCCTGGTTATATGAGTCTTTAAAAGCTGAATTTTCTCTACAGATACCAGAAAAAGAAGTCAGAGAGATGCATTCTGTCTGATCTAGAAGAAAGCAAAAGCCATATTGTAGATAAAGCCATATGGCAGGGAATGGTGCACAGCCTCTGCCAGCTGAGAGCAGCCCCCCTCAGCTGACAGCAAGACATCAGGGACCTCAGTCCTACAACCACAAGAACTGAATTCTGCCAACAACTTGAACAAGTTTAGATGAGAACCTGAGCCCCAGACCACACCTTGATTTCAGCCGGATGAGACCCTGAATAGAGAATCCAGCCATGTCATACCTGGACTTCTGACCTGGAGAACTGTAAGTTAGCAAATTTGTGTTGTTTTAAGCTGCTAGGTTTGTGATAATTTGTGATGCAGCAATAAAAAACTAACATACTGTCCTATAGGAGGCACTCAATAAATATTTGTGGACTGAAGGTAGGAATAAAATTTTGATGTGTTACATGGTAAAGGAAAAATAGTACTATTAAAAGGGCAAAGTATGAAACAATCCAGTTAGATTAATGACTGAAATCAAATGGGCAGTACAGCCCTGCTTCTATGTCCTGATCAAACTTTGTACTGATCTCTCTCTACACACTGTCCTTACTCCTTCAGCTCAATGTTTTGTGACAGCTGCCAACTACAAAAAGTAGTAACAATCAGGAGAAGTCTGTTATAGTATGTAGTCTGTTGCATTCAGACAAGGCAGGAAAAGGTTCACAAAGTTCTTGTGATTTTAGAATTAAGTTCCTGATATTTTTAATAACCACACACCTTACATTACTTACATACGGTCATGTGAGTGACATTTTAATATGCCATCTTTAAATAGAAAAGAAACACCAAAACTAAAATGTTAATGACAGCATAAGGAAAAGGTATGTGTAAAAATGTATAAACACATATTTCCATTAATATTTTACATTTAAGTGAAAGAAGCTTAGAGTAAATTATTTCACAAGCCTACCTCAAGTCTATTTTGAATGTAGGCAAGGCATAATTTACACAAACATTTTTAACACATGAAACATGATTTATTTCATTTAGAATAGGTATACTACTAAACTTACAGTTGGGCTTGCAATTAACACCTTAGAATTTTAACCTATCTTCCTTTCAAATATGGCAGATATAATTGGAAAAGATTCAGATAAATATACAATCCATGCTCTCAAAAATCAGTACTATAACGTTTCACAAAGTCACTCATGAAAGTTTGACTATAAATGGTTAGAAAGAAGCCAGTGTTGGGTGTCGCGATGTTACATAGAAAATAAGTTTATAAGATCCAAAGGGAACATTAAAAAAGATGCCTTGTACTTTTTAGATACTTTAGCTTTTGCAGAATAGAAGAAGATGCCTGTCGGTCTTAACACTGTTTATTTATACACCACTCCTTTTCAAAAAGGATTTGAAGTAACTTCAGATAAATCATTCACAAAGTAAAGTTGAATAAACACAAAAGAAAAATTAAAATGATGAAAAGGAGAAGCCAAACTGTTAATTTCAATGTCCAATATATTTGTTATAATTAAGCATTAAATTTGGCTCTGGCCACATGTGTTGTCAGGAAGGAGATTTACTATTTAAACAATATAAACAAAAATTGTCAGTGGCCTTACAAGTTCCCTTTGATCTGGGTAATCTCATGATTTCTTGTCTTTAAAAAACAAGGTTGAGGGGCCGGCCCGGTGGCGCACTGCTACAGTGCGCCACTTGGGAAGCGCGGAGGCGCTCCCGCCGAGGGTTCGGATCCCACATACAGACCGGCCGCTCACTGGCTGAGCGAGGTGCAGAAGCAACACTGAGGGTTGCGATCCTGTAGCCGGTCCCGGTCCAGTACAGGCGCGACACTGAGGGTTGCGATCCGTTGCCGGTCATGAAAAAAGACAAAAAGGGAAAAAAAAAAAACAAAGGTTGAAATAGCACCCTTGGCAGATATATTTGGGGCTACTTTATGTAACTTTTTATATATGTATATTAGAAAAAGATGTCAAATAAGTCCAACGACAAAATGGTACAATGAAAATTTTTAATAAAACACAAGGCAGAAATAAGAATTGTTAAACAGCGGAGGGGTATGGTTTACCTAGTCTTGCCCACTCTGAGCACCAGAAAATTATCTTAATTTAATTATTTAAATGTAACAATCCTGGCTGAGTTCTTTAACTACACTTTTTATAAAGAACAGAAGGATTTGTTAAGGATTTCTGAAGCCATGTGGAACAATAATTGAATTCTCCTAAATAGTGAATGTAAATATATATATATCACCATAAAGGCCAGTCAATAGAGTCCTTGTTGATATAAAATACTGAAAACCCATCATTAAGAACAGGTAAAAAATAACTTTTGTTCTGATCTTTTCTTAATTTCTCTTTTCATATCATCAAACTTTTAGTAAATTCTCTTTTAGTTTATTCCTTATCCTGATCTCATCTTTCATTATGCAGATATTCAAATTGCTCTGATTTTACTGGAATAAGCTAGGTTTTCTGGGGGAAAAAAAGTGTTTCAAGTGTAACTTGAACTAGTATTGTCTACATCTACCATTGTGCCCTAACTGACATTCATTCTGATTGGTTGTTGTCCATGCATTTCTGGCTATTGAAAATATTGACTATAATTACCTGAATATTAGTATATTCAAATAAAACCGGACCTAGAGAGGTAGGTTATGAAAATAATATGGTAATTATGAAAGTTCTCTGAAAAAAGTTAAAAGTTAAAAAGTTTGGGCCGGCCCGGTGGCGCACTGGATAGTGCGCCACTTGGGAAGCGCGGCGGCGCTCCCACCCGAGGGTTCGGATCCCACATACAGACCGGTTCCCGCTCACTGGCTGAGCGAGGCGCGGGAGCGGGGCCGAGGGTTGCAATCCCGTTGCCGGTCCCCGGTCCGGTACGGGGGCAACACTGAGGGTTGCGATCCGTTGCCGGACACGGAAAAAGACAAAAAGACAAAAAAAAATTAAAAATAAATAAATAAATAAATAAAAAGTTATAAAACAGGATATTATTATTAAATGTATTATTATTATTTTTATTATTAATGTTGTCCCACAGTATCAGAAAGCTCAATTACTTTTCACATTGAGGAAATAAATAAATAAAAAGTTATAAAACAGGATATTATTATTAAATGTATTATTATTTTTTTTATTATTAATGTTGTCCCACAGTATCAGAAAGCTCAATTACTTTTCACATTGAGGAAATCTAGGACTAAACCAACTTAAATCAAAGAGACCCTGAAACAAAACTAAAACACACCTAAAATAATATCAGAACAAAGTACGCATAAATGTTATAATTCTAAATCTGTATGCACCCAATAATTAGCTTTAAAATATGTAAAGCACAGGGTGGGCTCTTTGCCTCACTGTCTCCTAGCTCTTCCTGGCACCATGAACATGTGGATTTCAGAACACATTTTGACCACCCATGGGAAACTGTTACAACAGCTGCAATGCAGAAATACCCAAACCCTATGAACCCGAGTTTGGTTGGAGTTGATATGTTGGACAGACATACAGATCCCTCTGGAAAATTGCACAGCCATAGACTTCTCAGCACAGAGTGGAGATTGCCTTCCATTGTGAAGTCTCCTAATGGTACAGCAAGAACCAAACCATATGTGCAAGAACATTCCATAGTTGATCCTATAGAGAAAACAATAGAACTTAAGTGGACTACCATTTCATTTAAAAATGTGGTTTCCGTAGGCAAAACACTTACATAACAAACCACATCCTCAGGACCTGAAAAAACTATTTTGACTCAAGAAGCCATAATCACTGTGAACGAAGTCCGCCTCGGCAGTTATCTTGAAGGACTGATGACAAGTATAATATCTTCAAATACTAAAAAAGGCTGAGAAGCAATGGAACAGGTAATACATAAATTAAATTCTGAGACTGAAGAACTGATGGCTTTGGCAAGAGGAAGCATAAAGAGACTGATGGCAGCAGCGGCATTTGTAGACAAATGATAATGAAAGTTGGTAGATAACACCCGGTCCCTCAAGTCTCTCCAAGCTGGCAATATATTTATTTGTTTTTTAAAAGAATACAACTATATTTTAGGCAAATTTTTTAATAAGCTGAAGTAAGGATATGTGACTTTTGATTAAAATAAAGAAATGCAGGCCTTCTAAATAAAGGGAATCATCTGAAATTAGTGTTATTTGAAATGACTGTCTAATTTTGAGGATTCCAGTATTTATGTGAAAATTTAACAATTTTTTTAAAAGTACTCATAAACTGGTATTAACATTGAATCTCTTTAAGTTAGAGTTTTAAAGCTTTTCATGCATTGGAACTCTACCTGACTTTGGACACACCCAGAACAAAGAACCACCTCTTACATGTACACAATTGCCCTGCTACTGTAAGCTTCAACAGCTTGCATGAGGGAACTCACTTTAAAACAAGATATTCTGCAGGTTTAAAAGACATTAACTCGTATGAAATAATTTGCTCTGCTATAAGCCACCATTAAAAACCACAGTGTTTTGCTTCAGTACTTAAATTATATTTTTGGCGTGAAAATTACCACTAGGTAATATATGACTCCAACAAAAATTTATTTTATTAAAGAGTATTGTATTGATCTGCCAAAGTTTTGTAACTTGTAAAGGTAATACCTTCCTTGAGAAAAGAAATAAATTAAATAAAATAAAACAAAAAAATACAATAAAACATATAAAGCAAAGACTTCCAAAGCTCAAAGGAGAAATACACAAAGCATAATAGGACACTTTAATAAACCTCTATCAAGAGACAATAAAAAGTGCAGACAAAATGTCACTGTGGGTATAGAAAGTCTAAACTACATAATTAACAGACTTGAACTACCCAGCACAAACAGAACACTTTATTCAGTAATTCTTTTCAAGAAACTGTGGAATTAAAGATAATTAAAAAGCATATGGATCAGAAATAAATAAATAAAACTGCCGCTATTTGTAGATGATATGATTGTGTACACAGAGTATCCAAAGGACTACATATCAAAATCTATCCCAGATGACTTATAGAGATAAATGTGAAGGGTAAATTATAAAGCTTCTATAGGAAAACAGGAGAATATCTTCATGTCTTCGGAGTAGGCAAAGTTTTCTTAAATGGGACACAAAAGGTGCTAAACTAAAAATGAAAAAAATAAAAAGATAAGTTGTCCTACACTAAAGCTTAAGGTTTCTGTTTACCAAAAGACACCATTAAGGAAGTAAAAAGCAAGCTATAGGGTGGGAAAAGATATTCGCTGTTTATGTATTTAACATATAATTTATATCCAGAATACATAAAGATCTCATACAAATCAAAAAGAAAATGGTTGATAAGCCAAGACGTAAGTGAGCAAAAAACTTAAAAATACACTTCACAAAAGAGTATAACCAAATAGCCAATAAAACTATGAAGAAGGTGAGCAACTTAATTATTTGTCAGGTTATTGAAAATTAAAACTACAAAGAGACACCACTCTATATTACCAGCATCATTAAAATTAAAAACAGACAATATCAAGTACTGGAGAAGATGTGGAGGAACTGGAACTCATGCTTGCTGTTGAGAGTGCAAATTGACCAACCACTTTAGAAAACTGGCGGCATCTACTACAGCTGAATATGTATACCACACATTCAAGGAATTTCACCCCCAGGTATATACCCAACAGAAATGTATACAAATGTTCAACAAAGGACATGGGAAAAAATGTTTATAGCAGCACCATTTGTAATGGCCAGAACCTGGAAACAAGCCAAATGTCCATCTACAGTAAAATAAATTATTGTATATTCATACAATAGAATGCTATATGGTAATAAAAATGAATGAACTACAACAACATAAACCCATCTTGCCAACATAATTCTGAAAAAAAGAATCCAGGCACAGAAGAGAGTATCTGATATGAGTCCATTTATATGAAGTTCAAAAACAGGCAAACCTAATCTATGGTGTTGAAGTCAGGTTAGTGGCTACCATTGGGGAGAGGAGGATGGGAACTGGAAAGGAGTTTCTGAAATTCTGTTCTTATATTTATCAATCCAGTTGCTGATTTCTTGGGAGCGCTCATTTTTTGAAAATCAATCGAGCAGTATGTAATGATTTGGATTCTTCTGTGCATATAAGTCAAAAAAAATTTTATTAAAAGGCCGGCCCGTGGCTCACTCGGTAGAGTGCGGTGCTGATAACACCAAGGCCACAGGTTCGGATCCTATATAGAGATGGCCGGTTTGCTCACTGGCTGAGTGTGGTGCTGACAACACCAAGCCAAGGGTTGAGATCCCCTTACCGGTCATCTTTTAAGAAAAAAAAAAAAAAAATGATTAAAAAGTAAGACTAAAGCACCAATTTATCCTGCATAACTGAAACTCTGTACCCATTGAACAATATACAATTTAAAAATAGAAAGAAACCCATTTAGATTATCCATCTTTTAACTTTTTATCCTAAAATAGTTTACTTAAGATAAATAACCCATTCAAGGATATCATCGAATTTCTCTAACATTTTACAAAAAAGGGTAACTCTAGAAATCATTTGCAAAAAGACATGAAGAATTATCTTGTAACTAACATAGCTGTGAAACATAAACTGTCATTTAACTAGTTTAATAACTACAAGCATTTACATGTACTATAGAGCTTAAATTGTATTAAGCATTTCTAAAATAGAATACAATATTTTCTTTCCTGAAACTACTATTCCTTCCTCATTTGTTTATTTCTAGTTCTGGTATCATCATCCCCCCAGTCAATAATAATAGAAACCTTAAAGTCATCCTCCATGCTTTTCCTGCCCTATCCCCATAACAAATGGAGTCCCTAAGTTATATTTTTCCCTTCATTCATCAAATAAATATTTACCAAGGCCTCCTGTCCTAAGCCATCATGCCAAGCACTGAAATTTTCACAATGTGTAAGTCATTACTCCTTCTTCAGTGATCTTATGGCCCAGGACAGTGGTTTTACAATGTTTCCCTTTACTCCTCCTAATAATTTGTCTGGCTAAATATTCCTTACATCTAATTCATTATGCATACTGCTGCCAGGTGAATCATTTGTTTATTCATTTAGCAGTGACTCTGTTAGGCACTGGTCTAAATGCTAGGAATACTGCAGTAAACAAGACAGCGACAGCCACTCCCTCAAGGAGCATATGTTTTAGTGCAAGAAGGAAGAAGCACATAAAAGAATCTATCATGTAATGTCTGGGAGTGCCAATTATTCTATAAGTCTGTTACTCAGTCTCAATTTTCATTTTTTTTTTTTTTTCAATGATTGAAATGTAAATCCTCGGCATTAGGGCCTTCCTTCATTTTCTTTTTCTTCCTTTTTACCACTT
This sequence comes from Galeopterus variegatus, assembly GCF_000696425.1. Classification (NCBI taxonomy): domain Eukaryota; kingdom Metazoa; phylum Chordata; class Mammalia; order Dermoptera; family Cynocephalidae; genus Galeopterus; species Galeopterus variegatus. Next base: position 383,079 of record NW_007727303.1, read on the forward strand.
TGCACAAATTATCCCCTTTAATTAGGCTAGCCCTCGCAATACCTCATTTTACTGCTTCCATGCCTATCTTTCTTTCTCCCCACTTCTGGCCACCTTCTTCCCTACCTACCTAATTCTATTCAGCTATCAAGGATCAATATCATCTCACATAGGCAGTGAAGTCTTTCCTGACTATTTCAACTCAATGTACTTTTCCTCTTCTGACCTTCCACAGTACTTATTATCTGTAGCCTTCATTTCTTTTTTTAAAAAGCGCACTTTATCTGGTAATATAATCAGCTGCTTTTTGTAAGTATGTATGTGCCTAATATTTTCACCAGATCATCAGCTTCTTTAGGGCAAAACAGTTTCTTTTGTGTCTCAGTATCCTCAACACTGATTTTTAACAAAGATATGGATGAATTTTCCTTCTTTTAGAATTAGATTAGTCTCCTGTTCAATACATAGTCTTTAGACAATAGCCATTCTCACATAATGAAACTATTTTACATACAATTTTTTCTCACAAAAAGTGAAGAGTAACTCATGTAAAGAAAAAAATTACAACTCACAGTCACTAATACCAAAAGTAGCACGTTCTTGAAGATGTTTTGATAAAAGTTCTATAGAAAGTCTACAAAAAATAACAAGACGTCTGTCCAACCTATTCTGATATTCTCCAAAGTGCATTCTTTCCCAGGTTTTGTATTCTCCAAAGCACCATGTCTTTGACACTGTAGTCACTCACCCCATAATAACTATCTGTATTGAGCAATGACTATGGCCCAGGCACTATGCCCAGCATTTTATGAATATTATCTTCAAACCTTACCCTCATCCTATAATAGCCACTATTACCCCCTTTTGCCTTAGAGGAAAACAGACTTTCATTACCAGCAATATATATACAATGTATATCTGAAAAACTTCCAACAAGACAAAAAAATTGCTAGATAAATTATAACAAACTTCCTTTTAAATGTATAGCTGAGCTTGCAAGAAATTAAAGGAAACCTCCAGAGGTCAAATGTGAAGAGAAAACTAAAAGCTAGAGGTAAGTGTGAACTGATGCCGTGGTTGTACAGGAGGTATTCTCATACACCGTAAGTATAGATATAGGTGAGATGAGGCTTGGACCAGCCAAGGAGGAGGTTTAGAATTGAGACCCTCTCCAAAAAACGTTTTCACTGGGATCTAGTGAAAGGGTGAAGTAGAAAAAAATTAACCCAATGACACTAGGTGACAGGAAGTATTATCATCTCACTACATTGTGGGTCAGAAAACAAAGTCTCCTCTTAGAATTTGCTTCAGAACAGAATCTACATTTGAGGTTAGAATTTACACTCTCTGTTGGGCCTGGAAACCTTTTAGCTGAGAAATTCCCTGCCTCAGTGCCAACTCCCTGCGTCTTATGGGTTTAAGGCCTACTCTCTTTTCCCTTTGTGTCCATTAATATCAAAGCTAATAATCCTCAGGGGGAGCTTTGCAAAATCCCTCAAGAAAATGAGCCTCTTTATGCCTGGCAATGGTCCTTGCTTTGAATTCTATTTTTCATCTGTCTTTCGATTAGTGTTGGCATGGTATATCTTCTTCTATCCTTCAAACTATGTCATTATTTAAAGTAGTTTCTAGTAGATAGCACATAGTTGGGTTTTGCCTTTTTATCCAGTCTGTCAATCTCTGCCTTTTCATTAGGAAGTATAGACTTGAAGGGGACTTTCCACAGACCTCTGAAACTCTCTTTCTGCACAGCTCTCTCCTAGCCTCCTTGGCCTTTCCACATTGCCAGTTCCATCTGCTCACCTCAGAAAAACTGCCAGGCTCTCCCTGTGTACCTTTGTACACACCCTGTGTATTCTCCCTCTTGCCTAGTTATGGAAATACCAACTGTTCTAGAAGGACACACCAAGCAGGATTCTCAAATCCAAAATTATAAAACACATGAAGAGATAGTCCATCATGAGTTAAAGTCAACAAACAAAACAAACATGTTTAGACCCTCAAGAACTTTAGAAATACAATTATTAGATACTGACTACAAAGCAAGTATGTTTCAAATGATTCAAAATAAGGGCCGGCCCGGTGGTGCACTGCTACAGTGCGCTGCTTGGGAAGCGCAGTGGCACTCCCGCCGAGGGTTCGGATCCCACATACAGACTGGCCGCTCACTCGCTGAGCGAGGCGTGGGAGCAACACCGAGGGTTGCGATCCATTGCCAGTCACGAAAAAAGACAAAAAGGAAAAAAATAATAATAATAAATAAATAAATAAATAAAAGAAAAGATGGGAAAAAGAACATGATATTTTTGAACAATACCAGGCAATTTTGAAAAAATAGCAAATGGAATTTCTGAACTAAAAAATATGGTCATTGAAATTACATATGTAGAAATAAAAGTTCATTAAGTTTGACTTGCCTAAAATCACCCAACTTGTGTGTGGTGGATCTGGAATACAAGCTGTTCTAGGTAAAAACAATGCCTGTGATCTTTTTATTACACAGTGTCCTGAATTTAGTGAAAAAAATGAGTAATGAGGGCATTCTATATATACAGTGTCTCTTGCCAGTCTTTTGCCAATAACAAATCTTGTTCCTTACTGCAACCCTATATGTCACTTATCATAGAGGGAAATGTTCATCAAATCTCCTTTACTGTTTTCTCCAGCTCTGCAGTGAAGGAGGAATATAACTAATTAATTAAACCTCATTAACATAACATCTGTTTATCAAAAGGCATCATTACAAAAGTGAACAAGCAAACCAATTACTGTGAGAAGATATTCCCATGGAATATATCTGACAAAGGTTTTGAATACTTATTAAAGAAAACCTTCTAAACTCAATAATAAAATAGAAAAGAACCCAATCTAAAAAAAAATGGATAAAAGACTTGAAGAGACTCTTCAAAAAAGAAGATATCCAAAAGCCCAATTAGGACAAATAAAGATGCAAATGATCATTAGTCTTCATTAGTTGCAAGTATATGCAACCTAATTTAAATTTAGCTAAAATTAAAAAGTGAAAGTGGTAAATATTGGCAAGGAAATAGAGCAACGGAACTATTATAACATATATAACAGTGCACCTTTATTTATATATTTGTAAAAGATGATTACACATGTATCCTGAAATAATATGTACAAAAATGCCTAGAGCATGATGAACCAAAACTGAAAATAGCTCATTAACAAGAGAATGAATTAATGTACTGTGCTATATGCACGTACAACATAAGTTAAAATAATAAGTTACACATACAAAGGAATGTATCTCACAGACATATGTTGAGGGCAAAAAAAGACACAAAAGACTACATAATATAAAATTTATTTATATGAAGTTCAGGAGCAAACAGCTATTCTATTGTTATAGAACTGAGCTGCATAAACATATACACGCATATAAATAAATATGTGCACATTTTAGAAATGTCCAATAGAGGACATATAAAATATGGATGATAACAGAGTAAGGGATGTAAGCATAACCTTCATGTGATTGGTAGAGTAAATTTACCAGAACAGGAACTAGCTGTTACTGGAAACCACAGATTTCCAGTGGTTCAGTTGTATGTGATCATGTGGTTTCTTTCTGCAGCAATCAGCAGCCCATAGATAGAGAGATGTAAGACTAATGGTTGCACTGATGCAAAGCTGAATAGCTGTAGAGGTAGGTGCTCTGGGGGTATTAAGGTGGTGGGGCTAGGCCAGAGAGGAAGGAAAGAAAAATCTCTAAAAACGAGCTGATAAATTGGTATAGGAGAGAGTCATCTAGACACAACGAAGAGAACTTGTACAGAAATGTTAGCAAGGTTTATGTGTATTCTGCAGTGTGGATCCTTATCTCCCCGGCTGTACCTCTGGTGATTCATTGCCTTCAGTGCTGCTGATTGACAAACTTATCTTAGACAGCAGGGTATTCCATTGCCCTCTGCAATTTTTTCACATGATGTTCTCTTCATTTTAGGCAGCAATCCCTTCCAAAATGCCCCCTCTGCTGCAGTTATGCACATTTCTCCTCTCTCCAATCTATTCAATTATCAAGCCTTCCCTTAAGCCTTTTGGGATCCTATGCACCTCTGGGAGGGAACAACTTCTTTGTAGTCTGATAACAACTTTTCCAGACTCCTACCATTTTATTAAACTTACCTGATTACCTGTACAAATCTCTCTACTACACAGAAAGTCTCAAGAAAGGAGAATCCTGTCTTATTCCTGTGCTCAGGACAGTGTGTTACGTACAAGTGTTGTGGGTCCACAGTAGATGGACGGCTGGGTGGACACCAGTGTCTTTCTTTTCTGCCTCCTTCCTGTGTTTCTGCCTCCTCCTTCCTCTTCCTGCTCCTCCTCCACCTCCTTCTCTTCCTTCTTCTCATCGTGAGGGTGGTTCTAACTTCAAATAAAACTTAATAATTAAACTGAAATTCTCATTTTTCTTAGTGAATACTTATGAAATAAAAATATGTAATTATAAACAAGAGAGAAATAAATGGATTTGCAAAGAAATTTTCCTAAACTTTGAGAATTTGTTTACATTGTAATTAGAGCTCACATAAAAGCTGAATTAGTACAGCATTGAATATTGTCACTACTCTCATTAAAAGAGTCATTAAGTTCCTAATTGCATGGGTTTATGTTCTAGATATCAGCAAAAAAAACCCAGACACTCTCATCCTGGACTGTGTGATCTAAAAAGAACTAGTTACACCTGTGTAGCTGCGTACATGTGCCTCTTTTCCATGCTGCTCTGCCTTTCTGGAAGCCCTTTCCTACATTTTCTGCCTGACTGAAATCCTATTCATAATTTAAAATTTATCCTAAAGATTTAAAAGTCATGGCTTTTCCTGACCTTCACTTTATTTTCATATTTAAGCTCCAAACATTTTTTCTATTACTTATAGATGAACATGAAAGTATGTTATCTAAAGATTTAACAAATGTAAATATATAGAGTAAAATATTAAAATCACACTTTGCCTCACTCAAATCTCACACTCTGACTTAGCAGTATTTATTATTTATATTTTGATAAACTTCTTTTATGTCTATATATACCCATATATATGCCCATAAACACACTCATACACATATAATATACACATATATACATACTAAATAGATAGATTTTTATCACAGATGTTATCCTACTCTATTGTTCTGAAATGTGCATTTTTTTAACTTAACACACTTTAAGAGACCTTTCCCTATCAGTACATGGAACTTTAACAGATTCCTTTAAAAGAATACACAGTGCTCTATAATGTGAAAGGCCATACTTGATGTAAAAATATCCTTATTAATAAACACCTAGGTTGTGTTAATTTTTTCAGTATTATCAAAAGTACTGCAAAATATATGAAAGATTTTTACTGAAATATTGATATTTTATCAAGTTGCTCTTCAAAAAGACCAATTTATGCTCATAGTTTCTGAGTACTCATTTCTCACATAGTTGCCAGTACTATTACCAGTCTTTTAAATTTTGCCAACTTCATGAATAAAATAAATATTTCTTGCTTTTTAAATTTTGCATTGCCCTGATTTCTAGGAAATCTGAGGATGTTTTCATGGTTATTGGTCATTTTTACTATTAAATATTTATTTACTCTTTATATATTTTTGCCTACTTCTTTACTCTGTTCATTTTCTTCTTATTATTGAGTCATAAGAGGTTATGATATAGCTCAAATATTATTTAGTTCTCTGTATAATAACCTATATTTTATTTCTTATTTCATTGAATTTACGTTCTTTTTAGATTTCATTCTGTTTCCTACTAGACTTGTGAAAATAAATTAAATATCAGAATAGGTAATTTAAACCTATAGAGAAATAAGCAATAAAAAATGTCACATATAAGTACAAAAGATCACTTTTTAGGTTGGGGAAGCTATGCCAAATACATGGCTAGGCTGAGAAATAAAAAGGATGCATTCATATTTTGGGGGTCTCATTGAAATAGTAACTGTACAAGTTTTACTTTATGCTATCAATGATGTTTCCAGCCACAAAATTAATACGTGCTTAAATAACTAACAATCAGAGTATTTGGTGTAGAAATGAGAAGAATAGAAACTGGATAACAATTTAACTTTAGAAATTTCAAGTATATATATCAATGATTTGAGTTAATCTGTACAATAATATCAATAAAACTAGTAATTTATCATATGCTAGGTATGATATTTGTAGAACCCTTCAATTTACATTTTATTTACATCTCCATTGAAGAAATGATAAAAGCAACTTGGGGAAAGAGTGAATAATTTGCCACAGGTTCTGTAGCTGGCAAATGACAGCTCTGGGGTCTGAATCTACAGCGGGTGGCACCAAAGCATGTATTCTTTCCACCTCATCTCATTGTTCCTCTAGAATCCAAATGTGTCCTCTTAAAATATCTAAACACATGTGTTTGTGGAATGGAAAGTTTTATAGATATCTGTGATAGGTAGAATAATAGCCCAACAAAGATGTCCGTGTCCTAACCATGGGAACCTGTGCATATGGAACCTTACCCAATGGGCCCAATATAACCACAAGGGTCTTCATAAAAGGGAGGCAAGAGAGTCAGAAATAAAGATTTGAAAAATGTTATGCTGTGGTATAAAGGAAGAAGCTAAGAGTGAAGGAATGCAAGTGGCCTCTAGAAGCTGCAAAAGACAAGGAACCAATTTTTCCTAGAGCATCCACAAGGATCGCAACTTGACCCCCACCTTGACTTTAGCACTGTTTCAGACTTCTGACTTCCAGAACGTAAGGTAATCCATCTGTGTTGCTTACAGCAACACAACTACTGTGAAAACTTCTGTTTGTAGTACTTTGTTAAAGCAACAATAAGTATTAAATACAGCTCCTTAGAGGCAAATGACTTATAAAGTGACATTTTGTTTTAGCATTACTTATATGAAGCTGATTTTTCTTATCATCACATCCTTAGATGTCTACCAATTTTTGTTGCTTTGTTTAAAGAACTAGTCCCAGGCCCTTGTGTACCCTGAAAAGTGTTCAACCCTTCAGAGCTGTAATTATTGATCATTTAATGAGATGTGGCATCATAATTTTTTAAGTTTGGTTATGTTACACTTCTCTCTGTGTAATGGAGAAACAAAAAAGGATTACTCAAAGCAACATGAATGCAATGAGAAGCCTGAAGGGACTGCATCTCAGCAACTCCTCTGTAAGAAGGAGAAAACTGGGTACAGCCCTGATTCAAAGTTAGCTTGTTTTTTATTGTAAAGGCAAGGAAGTTTCACAAGAAAAGTCAGTTGATTCAATCATATCAAAATGACACAAAGACATGGGCAATATGACAAAAGTTATCTATGGCTAAGTATAGCTTAAGCAATGGAAACTGGTAACATCATTTAAATCTAAGTATAATTGTCTCTAAAGTTTCCATCAACAAACAGCTTGCCCTTAGCAAACATTTTTTCACATTTTCCCTAAAAATCAATTCATTAAAATCTCTTAAAAGGATCAGTATGTCAACCATCTGTGAGCTCTAAAATCATTTAAGTATACAATCCCATTCCTGAACAGTGATTAGAGTTGATTAGATGGGCTGTTGCCTGACTAGCTGTGGGCTTTTGCCTCCTGGCCAAGGACTTTTGCTCCATACATGTGTTACCTAAAAACCCTATTCTAAAAATCAAATGAGAATCAAGATTTCTAATCCTTTACATAGTTATCCAAGGGAAAATGGTGTCAGTAGTTTACACAATTTCATAAAATGATTTTAGGGAGGTATAGCATAGTAAATAATATTAAAGACAATAGTTCCAAAGCTTCTTAATGATTTTGTCCACAAAGCTAGGCCATTTTTATAAATGACATGCAAAAAAATTAATGTCATAATTTCTGGGATGCTATCAAAAAATAATTATGGTAAAAAATGGCAATGTGTCTTCTTAATACATGCCCTTTCTGTTTCCTTCAAAGATTATTTAAATTTAATTTAGTGTAATTTGAATGAAACAATCATAATTTGGAAGTCATTTTCTATACTTTAGTGTGTTTCCATTACTATATTTCCCAAAATAGCAATCAAACTTAGGAATCGAATTAAGCATAAGGTGTTTTATTTTCAACTTGTCCTTTATAAAAATGTCATTTAATGGTAAATTTTGATAAAATTTTAGTTTAATAACATTGTTATCATAGATTTCACAAACAAGTAAGGAATTTATTGGGTGTGTTTCTCTGCTTTTAATGTTTCATGGGTCTATAAGTTTTTGATTGATACTTTTTGTAATTTGTACAGAAATAGAAAGTGTGATTGCAGCAGGACAGTAAAACTTTTCATTTTTTCTTTTCAGTTTTTTTAAACTCATTAAGTATAAAATTATCTTCTGTGCCTATACAAATGGTCTACTTAGATTTAAAAATGTATACTACATTTGGGTTAGTGGAGTCCTTAAATATTTTTTCAACCCCCTAAATTTACATTTCAGAAATCTCGGCATTGCTAAATAATTTTCATAATGTCAAACAGTTAATTAATCAAAGAGCTGGGTATAGCCCCAGAATTCCTAATTCCCTAATATGTGTGCATGAAAATGTGTGTGTGTATATATGTGTGTGTATACAAATATATAAAATACATACATTGTATGAATACATTTTATATCATGGAGCTTTATAGGATTGGGGAATAAAACTAGGTAGCTCCAGAATCTGAAAAGCATCAGTTTTGATTTCAAATTAGTAGTTTTGTTTTCAAATTGATTAGTAAGGCCTTAGTGTTTTACTTACTAAAAAGAAAAACATGCACAAATCACTTTATTTGCTTTGATTTTATGATAAATGGACCAGGAATTTGAATTCTTGAAAAAACATGATAACTTAATAAAATTAGAAACATGACAGTGATTAATAAAGAGAAATCAAGGGACTTTTTGGATAGACATTAACAGTGAAAATAAGCTTAATATCATGATATTTAAAGCACCAAAATAATTATTTAAACATTGTTATTATATATATTGCTGTTGAGTTTTCCTGTAAATTGCTTTTTTTTTTTTGTCTTTTGTCTTTTTCCGTGTCCGGCAACGGATCGCAACCCTCAGTGTTGTATATTCTTTCAAAATTGAATATTATCTTAAATATTAGTTTGACATAGTATTTAAGATAAGAATAATAATTCCTGTAATTACTTTTTTAAAAGAAAGAGGAAATTAACTACTATCCAGTGAGTTTGTTCTAAATAATTCATCATACACACCCACCATACAACTCAATTTATAACCAATCATTTTTTAATACCTTTTGTGTGACCAATACTGTGTTTGGTACTAGAGAGAGAGAGATGAATGCAGTCAGTCCATAATTGACCTCACTGAGGTTATACAAACAAAAAAACACAATAGAATCAAATAATACCTCATACATTCACTTATTTTCATCCAGTTGTTGGTGCCAGTTATTTAGAGACATAAGTGATTGAAAACATAAGTAGTTCCCATCCTCCCTAAACCACCTTAAACCACTTTATAGCTGGTGGAGGTGGAAGATATTAACCATATGATGATACACAGAAATGTAAAAATGCGAATGTTAAAATGGTGATGAAGGAGAAATAAATGGTACTGTGAGAATTTGCATAGAGGGAAAGGGTTGAGTCAGAGTTCTGCTCAGACAAATGAAGAAAATCTTCAGCAGAGATATGAAGGAGAGAGACATTAACTAAGCAGATAACTTGAAAGAAAAAACTCTACAGGCAGAGGACAACTATGTACAAAGGTATAAGGTGGTTGAGTCAGAGTTCTGCTCAGACAAATGAAGAAAATCTTCAGCAGAGATATGAAGGAGAGAGACATTAACTCAGCAGATAACTTGAAAGAAAAAACTCTACAGGCAGAGGACAACTATGTACAAAGGTATAAGGGTTTTGAGGAGTATGAGAAACACAGAGATGGTCTGGCACAAATCAAGACATTGCTGAGAAGATGAGGGAAAAATGAGGGAGTGGTTTACTGGGTTGAATACTGTTAAAAGGTAGAAGATGATGAGAATCATGGAGGTCATGAATACCTTAGCTGGATCAGTTTCAGTAACTGCAGGATAAGAGAATATCACTACCCCAAAGTGTGGTGAGGAAATGAAGGCGTCAAAATTCGAAAAATCTTTTAGATAATTTTACTATGAAGAAACAGAGAGGTTGGTGGCTGAAGAGTGATGGGAGTTTAAGTTGAGTGAGTTTTTTTCTTTTCTTTTCTTTGTTTCTTCCTTCCTTTCTTTCTTTTTCTTTTTTCTTTCTGGGAGAGCCTTGAGGGAATTTAAAAATAATGGGAAATCTTATAGTATTTAATAAAGAGGAGATTTATAGACTAGGGCCTTTAAGAAAAATAAATAAATAAAAATAAATTTAAAAATTTCTCTTAGATGAGAGGATGGATAAAAACTCTATTTTTATAAGAAAGGTATAGTATAGTAATATAAATACATAGGTTGGTTTTATGTTTGTTATTAGGAAAGTGATGGAATTCCAATATGTATCTTCTCTTTTCGCTCTGAAGTCGATGGTAAAGTCCAGAGCTAAAAGTTTAAGTTATGGTAAATTTAATGGTCAAGGAAATTGTGAAATTTTTGAGGTAGAAATAGCACATATACAAACATCGGAGCACAGAAGATTGCTAGGCTTTGTAGGGACCCATTTGAAGTTGGTGACCATGAATTAATTGTGGATCCAATCTGATCTTTTTCTGTAGCTTTCTCCAACACCGATCCTCATTGCTTGCTTCCAGGCATGTAGAAAGTGTGTTTCCAAACAAAAGATAATGAACACCTACAATAAAGCTAGACAGAAGAAAGAAAAAGAAATGTTGAGAAGCTGGAATCCACAGGAATCGATAACAGCTCAGACATTATCTGTGAAGAAGAAAAACACCTCAGTGTGACCCCCGGATATTAGTCATTATGATAAGAAATAAAGAATAAAGGTGGAAGTAGCATTACATTGGAAAAAAGAAAATAAGCTCTTCTTTGGCTATGTGGGTTTTAATGTTTTTATGGACACGAGTATGGCAATACTTAGCAGAATTTTGGATAAACTGAAACTCAAGAACAGAAAGATATTCTAATCCAGCGTCACTTAGGTGTCAAACATTAACTCAGAGTAAGTCTTTAATTGAAAATCTTTAATTGAAATTGTGGGAATAGGTGAGATTTCTTAGGAAGGCTAGCAAGAATAAAATTTGACTTCGATGTATTCTACCCAGAAAATTGAAATAAAAAGATTTCAAAGTTTTGGAGTATCAAATAAATTTGTTCTACAGTAGCATTTAGTTGTTTAAAAAGAAACTAAAATATAAGTTTGCATTTCTTCGGGCTAAGAATATATTTAGGAAAAATATGTAAATATTACTCAAAAATACATATAAAATCACTAGAATATGATAATTTTATACTTATATATTTCACAATGTGTAGACTAAAAAAGTGTGTATTCATTTGGAAAGAAATATTGATCAAGTGGGTGCTCTTCATACTCAAGACCCTCCTTTAAGGCTACCCTAAATTAATTGTTCTAGTACAAAATCAGCTTTCCACCCAGGTCCTAATTTTTCTAGTGAATTAAGTATTTTGTTTTATATTATTTGAATAATAATATCAAATTTATTTATGACAAAAAACTTCTAACAAATTAGCTAATTTACTTATAGCATCAACTGTTAATTTATTATCTAATATATATGTGTATTAATGAAGTTTGATTTCATGAATAAGTTATTATATAATGCTACATAAACATTTAGACTACCACATTTAAAAGTTTTTATTGCTGCAATTTAAGGTTTAAATGACCTACATTCCAGAAGACAATTCTATTTATGAAACGATAGTAATAATACTTAACCCTTCTACAGACAAGGCAGAACTTTTCTGTATTTTATATATAATTTTTGATATTTAATATTTAGTGATAGCAATATAGGTCTATCAGGTTTTGCCAAATTTTGCTTCTATTCATAATAATTTGGGGGAAATTTTTACTTGATTTTCCACTTAATACCATTTTAGTATTATTCTAAACTATATTTAAAATTTATACATAAAAGAATTGAATCAGTTAACATCGTGTATTTTCTTACTAGACTGAATGTACTGCAGTATTCTTGCTAAATGCTCTTTTTGCATGTTTTAATTTGAAGACTAGATGCATGCTAGGTGGAAATTTGCATATAAGTTTCAGGAAAGACTGTGTTTTCATTACGAGAGAACATGTGCACATGCAAATCCCAGATACTTCATTGTCTGTTTGATTATACCAAGATTACCAATAGATTCTTCTGGAACGGGGAGTTTCAAGATAGTAAATAATCCATCTGTGCTTCATAATATTGTAGAACTACTATGTGCTATTTGCCATTTTGAAGTACAAAAAAAGCAAATATTCAATTTTTGTTCAAATGTTTATAACTCAGAAATCCTATTTCTTTGTCTCAAGAAAGCCATCTACTCTAACACATTACAACTTTTAATTGGTAAAAGAATAAGAATCTCTGGTCTGCTCACACAGTACAAAAGATTTAGTTCTGATAATGATTGTGTCATGTGAGTATCTGAAAGTTTTGGTTAGTCTGCCACATAACTCTTAAAGAGGACAACTCACCCTCAGATCCTCAAGCTTCTGTTTGGGAACTGCAGGTGTGCGTGTAGTGAACGAAGAGGAGAGAAAGCACCATTCTCAGCAGCTCCAAGGAGTCAGTCCTGGTTCTTTTCATCACTTGCTGCTGGGGTTGGAACTTAGATGTGGCCTGAGGAAGATGACAGGCTCCATGAATCTGCTATCATCACTGGAAGAGTATTTCATTTCCTGGTTTTCTTCAGGTCAAGTTTATCCTGTTCCCTATAAGAGCTTCAATATACCAATCCTCAGGGTACAGACCCCGAGAGGGTAATGAATCTCTCCATCACCACAGATTTAAGTCTTGCCTCAGTAACTTCCCCAAAAGTACTCTCATGACATGAGAGAACAGCACAGTCCTATTACCACAGGCCATGAAAAAAAAACCCAAGATTGGCACAGATGTTGTTTATTCTTTCTTATTTATTTAGATCCCTTGTGCAAGTTTAAAAGCTTTTTTTCCCCTCTGGCCAAAGTTTTATCTTTGAAAGTTATTAGTATGTTTGCTGCGGGATAAGCCTTCTATTAGAAGTTAGCGAAACACTGTTTTAATTTTCACGGAGATTCAAGTCCAGGAACCATGCTCAAAGGCATTCCCATTGTGAATATAGTCTGAACCTTGCTACGTGAGTTTAGGTTACAGAAAAACTTACCAGGGTAGACTTTATGTAAAGCATCTTGCAATTGGTAAGTTCAGTTCAAGGATTTGTTTTTGTGAATTTTAGCTCGCTATTCCCAGTACAGACACATGAAAAAATGCTCAATGTCACTCAGCATCAGGGAAATGCAAGTCAAACCACATTGAGATATCATTTCACCCTGGTTAGACTGGTTAGTATCAAAAAGACAGAGAATAACAAATGCTGGTGAGGATGCGGAGAAAGGGGAACTCTCCTACACTGAGGTGGGACTGTAAATTGGTGCAGCCATTATGAAAATGGTATGGAGATTCCTCATACAAGTACAGATTGAACTACCATACAATCCAGCAATCCCACTGCTGGTGTATACCCAAAGGAATGGAAATCATCATGTTGAAGTGATACGTGATACCTGCACTCCCATGTTCATTGCAGCTCTATTTAAATATCCAAGAGTTGGAAGTAACCTGAATGTCCATCGACAAATGACTGGATAAGGAAAATGTGGTGTATATACACAATGGAATACTACTCTGCCGTAAAAAAGAATGAAAATCTGTCACTCACAGCCACATAGATGAACTTAGAGAAAATTATGTTAAGTGAAATAAGCCAGGCACAGAAAGAGAAATACTGCATGTCCTCATAAGTAGGAGCTTAAAAAGGAAGGAGGGAGGGAAGGAAGGAAGGAAGGGAGGGAGGGAGGGAAGGAGAGAGGGAAGGAAGGAAGGAAAGAATCACAATAATACTCTGAACTTTCAAACGGAGAGAATAGAACTGAGGCTACTAGAGGTGGGAAAGGGGAAAAGGGAGGGGGGTTAGTGAGAATTTGGTAAAGGGCCACAAAAATGATTATATTGCTAATGTTGAATATGCTAATTATCCTGGAAAAATAAATAAAATTTTAAAAAATAATAATGTGTTGCAAGATATTAAAGCCTTGTCTTAGCCATATTCTGAATTAAAGAGGGAGATATACCCAGGCTTAAACTAAAATAGCCCAGGGATGGAGTAACATCTTGAGAAAGTTATTTTTAAGCGGAAAATAAGCAAACTATAAAAGAAAAGTGGACCATGAGAGTGGGAGGGATGGTGGAGAGAAAAATTAACTATCCATGACCACAAGACATTCATGAAATATGCAAGTTTTTTAAGGGATTCCCAAAAATACCAGTAATAGACCAGGCTTTCAACATTTAATCGGAATATGACTATTGTTACTGAGCCTTCAGGGAAAGTGTGGTCTCATGTGTAGAAGACCCCCAGATGATTCTCATTGCCTTTTTAATCTCTAGCATCTGATTGTGTATCCTAAGAGAATGTTGCAGTGAGTTTGGGATACATATGAGAATAAAAGCTATATAATTTTCAGTGAGACACAGAAATTTATACAAAGCTACTGCATTATCGACGTTTTCTGCAAATCAGTTTGCTGACGTCACAAAAGAAAGGAGGCACAAATTTTCTAGGAAGTGTTTTTTTCTTTTCAAAAGACATACCAGATAGCAGATTTTTGCTGACTCAGCACAGCTGTACTTTGGAAAGAAGAAAGGAGAAAGTTGAAAGTGGTTTTTTCAAGGATTTAAAATCACATTTATTGACTTAGTCAAAATTACAATTCTGAGACTTCCGTTTTTTCAACGTGCTCACAGTGAGAGTGTTGTTGATACAGTGTTATGTATTTCTATATTTGGTAAGAGCACCAAAGGAATTTGCCTGCTTTTCTAGGACAAAGTCCGTACCCTGCAAACCGCAATTCCAATATCAAGGCTGATCATCTATCCAGAGATAGCGATTAAACTCACAGAGTAAATCTGAAAAACATTTTTAAGTATTTAGCCAATTCTGAATAGCTTTCACAGCTCTCTAAATCATTTTCTCCAAGTGGTAATTGTTTCAATGTCCCAAGATATTAAAAGCTATTAAAGTCTAATGGCCCAAGTCTTGTTTTTCCTATAAAGGTGGAAACTTTTCTCAATGCTCTAGCCTTTTCTTTATTAGTATTTAACTGGCTGCCAGTTTTACAAAATTCACAATTATGTCTATGTACATAGCACAAATAAAATAAATTCAGTGAACTTTTAGGTTTGGAAAAATTAGGTTTTGGGTTCATTATTAACTTTACTGAAAATGTTTTATATATCCAAAATAGCCATTTTCATGTTCAAATGAAATATATAAGGGTATAATCAAGAATTATGAAAACCTACATGTAGCAGTCCTATTTTTGTAGTTTCTTTTGCTACTAATGTTTACAGTCGGTTTTTTACAAGAGATTTTTGGTCTTTACCTGATGAGACCTTTCATCATAGCTATGAAAAAATTGTATTCACTGGATACTATTTTATGATTTTTAGGTAATTATCTCCTGTATGGGTGCAAATATAGTACAGGCTTTCTTCATTGCAATTTTCTCCTTCTGTGAAACATTTCACTGTTTATCCTGTGAAAAGCGATATTACAATTTTTACTTAGCCAATCATAATTTAAAAGAAAACATGACAGGGGAGTGGATGAAAGAGAAAATCATAATTTTGGTAACTATAATTACACTGGAAATCCATTAACTATGGCAAATTTCAGGTATTTTAACTTCTCATGTACCATCAGTTCAAACATTGTCTCAACTAGAAGGGGAAATTTACTGGAGAGATATAAATAAAATCAATCTCTCATTAACCAAAGTAGTAAATATAAAAGGGGAAAAACAGAGTTTTTTTGTTTTTTTTTTCCTTTTTGTCTTTTTTCGTGTCCAGCAATGGATCACAACCATCAGTGTCGCGCCCGCACCGGACCGGGACCGGCAACGGGATCGCAACCCTCGGTGCTGCGCCCGCACCACGCTCAGCCAGTGAGTGGGAACCGGTCTGTATGTGGGATCTGAACCCTCGGCAGGAGTGCCGCTGCGCTCCCAAGTGGCGCACTGTAGCAGTGCGCCACCGGGCCGGCCCTATTTACATTCTTTTTAAAGGTTGAATATATATTGATGAAATAGGGAAAAAACGATGTCATTTAAAATTAATGGCAAGTCTATTTTAATAATAAAGCAAAATCATTTTATTACAAGTAA
>NW_007727303.1:400274-411117 GCF_000696425.1 Galeopterus variegatus
GCGCCCGTACCAGGGACCGGCAACGGGATCGCAACCCTCGGTGTTGTGCCCGCACCGCGCTCATCCAGTGAGCGGGAACCAGTCTCCACATGGGATCCGAACCCTCGGCGGGAGCGCTGCCACACTCCCAAGCGGAGCACTCTCCAGTGTGCCACCGGGCCGGCCCTATTTACATTCTTTTTAAAGGTTGAATATATATTGATGAAATAGGGAAAAAATGATGTCATTTATAATTAGTGGTGTCTATTTTAATAATAAAGCAAAATCATTTTATTACAAGTAAAATATTTCAGTAATTCTAAGCCAACTCAGTTTTTAGTAATGGCCAAAATGTACTGATTTGCTTGATAAAAGAAATACAAAGAGTTAATGCAATTTTACTCTAGTGCTTAAGGAAGAACCATAATTGAGACTTGGTGTGCAAATATGCATTTTCTTGACTGGTACAGCTTGTCATAATCATGAATAATTGACTATTGTTAAATGTGGAAACAAAGTTTAAAGATCATTTTTAAAAGTTACATTTGCTTCCAATATCACATCTATTATAACAACATGACAATGTCTAACATGTTATAGCTCCTAAACGTGTTGCTATAGGTTAACATTGAAAATAAATGCTAGCAACTGCCATCTTTCAACATATTAAAGTCTCACAACAGGGCCTGGCAGAACAATACAAACTGAATAATTCTGAAGAGAGAATTCCTGAGTCACAATGTGGGGAAACCTGATATAGCAGATAGTCATATTTTTAATGGGGCTGTGGGGACAATGGAATAGTTTGGTCAGGCTCCAGTCACCTCAGGTCTGGTTGGGGGTCATGTAGCATAGTCCTTGTAAACAAGTTGTGTGTGGGTGGAGTTAGTGCACATGTGCACCCACAGATCTTTTTAGTATGTTGCTATTGTGTGTTCTTCACTCCCTGAAGCAGAAGCTGGCAGCAGAGAGCTCACATCTAAAATTAGAGCATGTTTACTTTGCTGGCAGCTGCTCAGTTTTTCACTATTTTGTTTACTAATTTCAAAATTTTACTTCCATTGCACTCACTTTGAGAAATATTACAGCAACTTGTAAAGCTACTATCAAGAGGAAACAGAGTCCTGCCTTTAAATATAGTGTAATAATCAAAATGCTAAAAGGATAAAGGAAGAAAATAGGTGAGAGTCTATTGTTTGCCTTTTCCTATCTATTTCCCAAAATAAGTAATCAATTCTTGATTGCTAAGGTAATTTCTGTCACTTGTAACTATTACCTAAATTACCATGGTAACTTTCATCCCAGAACAACTGAGGTGTTTATCTAAAATACTTTGTTTCCTTAAGTGTGGAGAAAGTTAAAACTTTCAGTTCATCAAAATATTCATCTTTTTTGTGACTTTGAAACAACAAGGATATCAGAAAATAGTGGATTCATTCAGAAATAACCAAATCTATTTAACAATCATAAAATTCATTATATGAGAAAAATGCTCAAGTATATTTTAGTAAAGTGGGGTTATATAGATTATATACATTGATAGAAAATTGTATATTCTTGTACTTTGTGTTACATTATTCTTTAGAAATTTCCGAAAGGGCTTAACAAATAAAGAGAGAAATTCCTTTCTGGTATTGACTATGTGATCGATGGTATACGCTCAAGTGCCATTATTCTAGTGGCTGCTGGTGAAAGGCATCACCTCTGTGCCTTAAAGGTGAGATCTGCATTTCTGACTAGATTTTATTACATTCATATTATTTTTTCTGCAAAAAAAAGTAGATGCCTATTTCTACTCTACTGTTGAGAATAACTTAGTCACATAAAAGGAAATTAAACTACTTTTCATGGGCTTCTTATTGAGACAATATGACCTGCTAATAGCATTTAAATCTTACTAGGTGTTTACATTTTCAGTTGATTTGAAGACACAGTAAGATATCTAACGAGCTTGTTTTGCTTGGTTGTGAAAGGACACTATCAATGTGCCTGAGGGTGCATATATATTCATTTAAGTTCTTTATACATCAAGGACAAACTGATTTTTAAACAGTACATTTGTGAAATTTTCAAATAATACCCACAATATATTTTTTTCTTCAAATTCCAACCTCCAATTTAGATAAAGTACCCCTAAATGGGGTTACTAATCCTAACTTTCAAACGAGTCCACCCATAAAGCGTCTGTACTTTCATGAGTAGTTTGAGGGAGGGCTTACTGATTTTCACAGTAGATAATTGATGGAGCTTGGATGTGTTGTCCCCTCCAAAACTCATGTGGAAATTTGATCTCCAATGTGGCAGTATTGGAAACTGATTGAGTCATAGGGGCGGATCCCTCATGAATAGATTAATGCTCTCCCTGGGGGAGGGGGAATTAATGAGTGAGTTCTCGCTCTATTAGTTCCCACGAGAGCTCCTTGCTTAAAAAGACCCTGGCACCTTCTCTCTCTCTTTTGCTTCCTCTCTCGCCATGTGATCTGCTTGTACCTGCCAGCTGCCTGCCACTTTCTTCCATGAGTAGAAGCAGCCTGAGGCCCATGCCAGATGCAGCTGTCCCAGAATCGTAAGCCAAATAAACCTCTTTCCTTTATAAATTACCCAGTCTCCGGTATTTCTATTATAGCAACACAAAATGGACTAAAACAATAATGTTGAACTGCTTCAGTTTCAGAAACTCATCAAAAAGAAGATTTAGTCTATTAAAATGTTCATATCCCCAAGTTAAGATGGATACTGAATACAAGAGTATACATATTTCTGGAGAAAAGTCAGTACATGTGTATCTTCTGTTACAGAAATCAATTTACAATGTCTATTCTGCTGTGTAAGATGCCACTGGGCTTGGGCGTCTGTCTTTGGCCTCAGCTCCCCACCTGCTCATGGTAGGCTCCCAGACCTGGCAGGCCTTCAAGAAGACATCAAAGTCCCATCAAGGGTCTAGACTTTGGGTGCTTCCATTGTTTTCACCAAAACTGGGCTGTTTCTGCTCTGGAGGACTACCCTGAGGGTCTCCAGACATCTCTGACTGAATTTCTTCAGTTGAGGGGATGGCAATTATGCTGAGTGGTACAGAATTTTGTGAAGTATCTGTCTTTAAGGGTATTACATTTATTCTCTGGGGTGTTGTCTTGCTCCAGGCTTGCAATGTGTTCAGAGTAACCCAGCAGAATGGGTGGGCTTTCGTGTTTTGACTAGTAGGCTGCAGGGTCTTCTCCTCCTTGGGGTCAAGAAGTTTTTGACACCAAGTAATTGAGGGAGTGTCCTTGATTGTTGCTAGAGCTGGAAATTGTCTGGCCTGAGGAAGGGTTGTGCAGGGACTGCTGGGGTCTTGGATTCTGCTGGTGGGGGTTCCCTCTACTTGTCTGGATCCCAGCGAAGACCCTTGGTGCATCTGAGTCTTGGTTCTCTTTGCTGTCTCAGGGGTTCTCATGCTCAAAACTGGCTTCTCTTTCAAAGGAATTCCAAGTTCATCTTCTCAAATGTTCACAAATGAACAATAGCCATCCTTGGATGAAATAGCCAGGAAGGCCCCGTCATTGGAGCATGAAATATTACTGCTGCGTGAATAAGGCTGCTGCGTGTCATATAGAAGCAAAGAGTCCTCTGAAGCCACTGCAAATATCAGGTGGTAGGGCAGCCTCACCAGCTCCAGGCATGGCTGTTTCCACCACTGGCCTCAATTCAAAGTAGACTGGACAGCAGTGAACAGCAAGTGTCACTTTTCCAGGACATGGAAGATGAGCAATGGGCTTTTTAAGATTTTTTCTGGATAAAATATTGTTGCACTCTCTTTGTCCTCACATGGATTTGCCACCTTTCTCCCCTGGGTGACGGAGATGCAAAGGATTACTCAACACCCATTTCCTCTGAGCAGTGAGACACCCCAAAGGGGTTAACTTCTCAGAACCCTCAAGAAAGAGGCATTCCTTCTTTGGGAAATTAACACTGAGCTGGGGTTCTGTCTCAGTATTTATTCTCCAGGCCAGAAAGTTACAGAAAAAGAACATAGGTGGAGTTATGGTTAAGAATAGTTTAACAATAGAAGCTGGTAACATCGGTGAGATAACAAAGTGACATTCCACAATGAAATTTGCAAAAGGTTAAGTCAATCCACTAACAAAAACTTGTTCTTAGCAAATACTGTCTTTTCCTCCAGCAGTTTCCTCAGTATTTTTACATAACAATAAAGCAACTTTCTTAACATATCAATCAGTAGGTTAACCCAAACTCAAGGATGTCTGTCCTTGAGAGCCAGCAATTTTGCTGTATTACAATTCTATATCTATATCAGAGACTTTAGCCTGAGGAAAGTTTCCTGTCTTTTGCAAGGTTAACACTTCTTTATGTAATTTTAAAAGGTTAGGTTATACCTGAAACTACAGGGCTTTGGAAACTAGGACCTGTGAAATAGATTTGTTTTATAAATGTTAGTATACTCCACAAAACATAAGTTGTATTCATTACATTTTCACCAGATTCCACACATCCAGCTGGCATGAGGAGCAAAGACCTGGCCTGGCTCCCTTCCAAGAGGCACAGGACAAGGCAGAGACAAGCCTCTGTCCAAGAAAGGGTTGAAGTGCAGGCCAATCATGGTTCTGCCCTTTCCCTCGAGGTGACTGAGATATGGCTGTCCATTTCATAATTTTTAAGCTTAGGAGAAGTTTGCTGAGGAGCTTCAAATGAGTCCACAAGGAGCGGAATTTTTCCCCCCTTGGGAAAAAATTTCCATGGTATACTAACAACCAGGAGTGAAGGCTGTTTCCTGAAAAGTGTCAAGTATTACTGGGGAAGGAGAGAAATAGGGGCTATTCTTCTGTCATGGACCATTGTTGGCAACTTTTGACATGACTTGCTTCCTGCAGGATTCTTGTGTTCTTTTAAGAAATTTCACAGTTCTCACATCTTATTATTTCTTTTGGTTATAGCATCGAATGTCTTCTTCTAAGTGACAGCAGAGAGGAATTAAACATAGACAAAGCTGTAGTGAGTTTTCAAAGCATGGCTTATACTTTAATAAAGAAAGTATGTCTTGTTTAGGGGTGCTGCTGACTGTGTCCCTGCACCATTTTTTCATCTTTCCTGCCTTTGGAAAAAGAAAGCTGCCTGAGGGAAAAATTTTTGCCCCTTTAAGACCCATGGGGATGAAAGTCATCAGATGGGAAATAGCCTGAGCTTGCTTGCAGAGGAATTTTCTCCTGGTTCCTGATCCTGAGCTGGGACCACCACACTTATCTCAGGAGCATTCTCTTCTGGGGAATAAAGTTAAAAAATCAGAATACATCATTGAGATATGGCATAATCTGGGGTCTTTGTACATTCACAAAAAGATATGTTGAGTGGATATATTGTGTAGGGCATAATTACTGCCCATGGGACTTGCTTTCACAGAAATTTAGGTGACTTTCCCATTCAAAACTCCAAAATATAAGTGAACAATAACAGTTATTAAAAATGTGTGTGTGATGGATGTCAGTGTGATTGGATAATCTTGTATGTGATATTTTTGGAGATGTATACAGAATACTGGAAACCACGAACCTTGCCTAAAATACAATATGCAATAACTAAAGGTTAGCTATTATTATTATTAGCTCAATTTTCTTCATGAGAAATTATGCAAATAAGGGATATGAAGTGCAAATTTATGATGAATTATGTATGTATATCTATTTGTTTATACTGATATCTACACTGATAGAAAGGTATATATATAGAGAGAGGTGTAGATATAAATAGTTAGATGGTAGCTAGATAGTTAGATATACAGATGCAAAGATAAAATTTTTTTGAGGGCTCCCTAGAAAATGGGCCTGATGCTAGAGGTATTCAAATGAAGGCTTCACAGACTTGCTCCAGACTCCTCTTTGGAAATATGCTTCTGATTTCACTTGGGTTTCTAATCTTCCTGTCCATATCATTTAGGAGCCTTTTCCAAAGGAGAAAGAGTACATGATACATTTCTGCCCCTTGATTGGAAACAGAGACCCTAGGCAGTCCTTGAGAGAAGGGGTTGCTGAGCAAAGGAGCTTAGCTCCAATTCTAAGTCATTATTCTCTCCCCTTTCTATATGATTCCTTCTTAACTTCTCATCTTCTCTACCCCTATACCATTGTGATCAAGCTTGTCTTCAAAAGAGGCAGAGGATAAGTATTTTGAGTCTGAGTCCTCTGCTGTCTGGCTGTGGGCCTGGGTCAACCCAGAGGGTCCAGGCTGTGGAGTGTTTTCATCTGATTCTATGATTCCTGGGAATGAGAGGGAAAATCAGATATGTGGTACTTTTTTGCATTCAACAAACATTCAAGAAGTACCATTTACAATAACACACATGGTACTTATCCTCACAAAGATTATAATCTAGTTACTGTTCAAAGTTCTAAAATCTAGGTATACAAAAATATTTTGTTTATACTGATATCTATACTGATAGAAAGGTATATATAGAGAGAAGTGCAGATACAAATATAGTTAGATGGTAGCTAGGTAGATAGATATATAGATGTAAAGATAAAAATTTTTTGAGGGTTCCCTAGGAACTGGGCATGGTGCTAGAGGTATTCAAATGAAGACTTCACAGACTTGCCCCAGACTCCTCTTCTGGAAATATGCTTCCCATTTCACTTGGGTTTCTAATCTTCCTGTCCATATCATTTAGGAGCCTTTTCCAAAGGAGAAAGAGTACATGGTACATTTCTGCCCATTGATTGGAAACAGAGACCCTGGGCAGTCCTTGAGAGAAGGGGTTGCTGAGCAAAGGAGCTTTGCTCCAATTCTAGGTCATCATTCTGTCCCCTTTCCACATGATTCCTTCTCTCTACCCCCATACCATTGTGATCGAGCTTGTCTTCAAAAGAGGCACAGGATAAGTATTCTGAGTCTGAGTCCTCTGCTGTCTGGCTGTGGGCCTGGATCGACCCAGAGAGTCCAGGCTGCGGAGTGTATTCATCTGAGTCTATGATTCCTGGGAAAGAGAGGGAAATCAGATATGTGGTACTTTTTTGCATTTAACAAACATTCAAGAAGTATCATGTAAGTGGGGAAAAAAAATACCATGTACAATAACACACATGGTACATATCCTCAAAGGTTATAATCTAGTTACTGTTCAAAGTTCCAAAATCTAGGTATACAAAAATATTTCTTGCCATGTTGTGTCTGGATGGGCTGGATCACCCATGAGTGGTGCATGTGGTTCTGTGCAGTGCATCAGAGGCTCACAATCTTGCCCAGCACATGGGAAGGTGCACATATTATATGTTATTACTACTTCTGTTTACATGAAGAATAATTTTGTTGTATGTTGTAGGTAAAATGCTTCAGTTTGTCACCTGAGACATTGATTATCTTATGAAAGGCCTACTGCTTCCTCAAATAGAATTTGCAGGGAAAGAAAAAAAAAACACTGACTTTCATTTCTTGCCTGCAGTATCTTCTTCCAGATATCTGCCATTTTGGCCTCTGTTGCTAGAGCTCTGCAGGACCCATGCCTTGTGATAACTCATTACTTCTGAGCTTGAGCAGAAGACTCCATTGGGATCTTGGGGGCAGCTCCAGAATGTATCTCCCAATGCTGGTCACAGCTCTTTTCTCAGGTGCTTACTTCTTAACTGGCACAGCTACCACTTGGCTTGGCCAGTGGTGTTACCTTTCTTAGTGCTCTCTGCCCACACAGGGCCCCCAACTAAGGTTTTTTTAAAATCTCTACTCACTTCATTCAAAGCCTATCTTGGAACCTTCCCAATTATGAGTATATTCAGAGTAGTTTGAATAGTTGTTTTTTTCCTAATTAGTGTATTTTTGAATCAACTCTACCTGTACAATGGATTTAAACATATCATGAAAATGCCCATTCAGTTTTATTTTTTACTTCCTCTTTATATTACCAAGGGATAGGCCTGTACTTTTGAATTCACAAGATTTAGTAAAAATTAGGCAAATTCTAACTCATAAACACACTAAGTTCCATGCTCTGTTTTTAAACCTTGATTAAGTCTATAACCAAACTTTTTCTCCTCAAAATACATACAATTTCCTCTTAGGCTGCTTTAGAGTGTCTGGTGTATTATTATGGTGTGGAGATGGTGATGTTTAGTACATGTGGTATATGCTTTACATAAAATTAGTGTGTCATGTTTGACGAGTAGAGGCTGGTGTATATACATGTCTGTGTATATCTGTTACATTTTTTTGAAAATTTCATGTAGTCAGTATAGGGGTCAAATTGTCATTGTACATGGAGATAGCATGACTGTAGTATGTTTGGGTGACTCACAGCACACTTTTGTGTATTTACAAGTATTTCATCTTCCATGTGTTATGTGATCTGCATGTCATGTGGTACTTAAAAGCAGTTATATAATAGCCTTTTGGTTTATATGAGGGACTGTGTGGATCTGAGTAATTTTGTGAGATCTGAACAGACAACGGAAGTGTCATAAATGGCTGTCACACCCAGATCATGTGAGCTCCTAGATTGTGCAATTATGTGAAGGAATTGGGAACAGAGAGGAGTTTGAGAAGGGGGTATATGATATGGAAAAAAGGGAGATCATGTGAGCTCTTAGATTGTGCAATTATGTGAAGGAATTGGGAACAGAGAGGAGTTTGAGAAGGGGGTATATGATTGTGATAGCTTCATGATTTGTTAATGTGAAATCTAGAGTTCTACCAGAGTGAATTCTTAGTGTGTTAGAGATAGAAATATTGTAAATATGAGGTTATGAGAAAGAAAATTTGAGGAATACAATATGTGTGCTGAGAAATGAGGGCATGAGGGATTAATGTGGGAAGACATGAGTTTACAAGTATATCCAGGAGTATAAAGAACTGGGAGTAAGGAAAGGAGAATGAAGGGATGAGAGTTTACAGAGATAAACCTGAGGTCGTATAGTTTTAGGCTAATTGGGCATGATGGGGTAAAAATTCATGTGTGTTTATGAGGGTAGGAGGTTGTAAGAGGCCAGAGTTTGAGGTCCCTTTTCAAATCTTCAGCCTTATGAGGGGACATGAGCTAGGGAGCTTTGCCCACCTTTTGAAAGCAAATGTAGAATCCACTGGTATCAGTAGATACTTCAGTCTCTACCTTTCTGTTTGTCAGAGACCTGCCGAAGGTTGTGACCTACAGTGTTCTAATTCTCAGGTTCAGAGTGAGTCATCCCTGTTTCTCTGATGAGAACTGTCATCCTGCTAGGTTTCTGTCTTCTCAAATGCATCCCTGCTCTGATACCTTTGCAATTTTGGACACTTGTCCTTTTCAAGATTTCCCTTGAATCTCAAGACTTTATTTTATGCAGATGTAATGAGCATCTCCCAGAGGAGAAATACAAGAACGTCTACTTTTGCTCTGGTCTGGGCATGGGCCATATCAACTTAAATCTCCCATCTATCAGGTTGCAGACAGGAGATCTCAGCCAGACATCACAGCCATGCTTTCACCTCTCTTCCCTACTCTCCAAACCTAGCTCCAGTTTAGACATCTCCACTTATGGGTATTCTTGTGCTCCAAGGAGAAGAAGCAAAAAATAAGTTGAGCTACAACTGGTTTTCTGTTTTTCTGTGGAATATGATGAGGCTGCATATCATCCTCCTGCATCTCTCTGATTTCTGTCAAGTCAAATGGAAATTAATGACATATGTACAATATTTTAACAATTTGTTCAATCTTGATAGCTCACTATGTACCAGACGCTCATGGAGACCACAGTCTATTTCCTAGCCAAAGCTATAAAAAAAAGGTATTTAATAATTTTTAGTACCCAGGTGTCAGTGGCTGGATGGACACAATTTATGTATAATGTCTTTATGAATCTACTTGTACTGTGTCTTGGAACTATGATGGCACATAGAGTGCAGTTAATATATTTTAATATTTCTTTAGCTGACTATACATATGTTATTGTTTTAAACATATTTCATGATAGTTATGGAAAGTTGAATAATGCTCCCCCATGATGTTCCAAGGAGACTTTGGAACATCTGGCCAAGGAGACTTTGTGAATGTCATTAAACATATTTCATGATAGTTATGGAAAGTTGAATAATGCCCCCCCATGATGTTCCAAGGAGACTTTGGAACATCTGGCCAAGGAGACTTTGTGAATGTCATTGCATTAAGAATCTACTACAGTTGTGAGGGATTAAAAAGAGAGAAGAGTCTGTCTTTCTCTCTCTGCTCTCTCTTCTTCCACCATCCTGCAATGTGAGACACCTGGGTCACTGTCACCACCACCAGATGGACTTTGGACTTCCCAGCCTCAGAAACTGCATGTCCTGGAACCCAAAGCCAGGGAAACCGAACACCTTCTGTGTCAACATCATTGAATGGAGACTGTGAATGTAAAAGAGAAGTTCCAGGACAGAAGCCAGGTGAAAGAAGGGAAGAACCCAGAGGAGGTGGCCTGAGACCTCAGAGAGTGACTGGAAAGCCGGAGGCAAGTCCTGGAACCCAAAGCCAGGGAAACTGAACACCTTCTGTGTCAACATCATTGAATGGAGACTGTGGAGAAATCCCAGGACAGAAGCCAGGTGA
This sequence comes from Galeopterus variegatus, assembly GCF_000696425.1. Taxonomy (NCBI): domain Eukaryota; kingdom Metazoa; phylum Chordata; class Mammalia; order Dermoptera; family Cynocephalidae; genus Galeopterus; species Galeopterus variegatus. The sequence goes on from NW_007727303.1 coordinate 410,785, forward strand.
AAGAAGGGGAGGTGGAAGCTCAGCAGAGACCACACACTGCGGTACCACCCCATGACCCAGCAACCTTGCTGAGTCCAAGCTGACCAGAGAGGTGGCTCCCTGGAGAGGCCCAAGACCCAAGGCAACCACATAGACAAGGCTCTAGTGGCCAACTGAACAGTCAGTGAGGTAGCCATACCAAATTGGCAACCCAAGCAACATCTTAGTCAGACAATAGTGTCAATCCTGTGGACTATGAAACCCAAGGCACAGTGAATAAACATCAAAGAAAAGATACCAGAAATATGAAAAATCAAGAAAGTACACCACAAAAGGGTAATAACTCTCAAGCTC
>NW_007727303.1:411492-412843 GCF_000696425.1 Galeopterus variegatus
TTGAGTGATAATTCTAAAGAAACTGAATGAGATACAAGAAAACTCAGCTAGACAACATGATAAAATGAAGAAAAGTATACAGGAACTGAAAAAAGAAATGTACAAGGAAATCAATGCCCTGAAAAAAAATGTAGCAGAGCTTCCTGAAATGAAGAATTCATTTAGTGAAATAAAAAACACAACAGAGAGTTTAACCAGCAGGCTTATGGAATTTGAAAAGAAAACCTCTGAACTTGAAGATGGACTGTTTGAAATAACACAGGCAGACAAAAAAAGAAGAAATAAGAATCAAAAGCATTGAAGAAAGCCTGAGAGAGATATCAGACAACCTTAAGCACTCAAATATCCAACTCATGGGTATTCCAGAAGGGGAGGAAAAAGGAGATTGCATTGAAAACATATTCAACAAAGTAGTGGCAGAAAACTTCCCAGGTATAGGAAAAATCACAGATCTTCAGATCCAGGAAGCACAAAGATCCCCAAACGTATTGAACCCAAAAAGGTCTTCTCCAAAACATGTTATAGTCAAATTGGCAAAACTCGAAGACAAAGAGAGAAACTTAAAAGCTGCAAGAGAGAAGCATCAAATCACCTATAATGGAGCCCCAATCAGACTAACATCAGACTTTTCATCAGAAACCCTAAAAGCCAGAAAGGAATGGGATTCAAAGTACTAAATGACAGAGATTGACAGCCAAGAATACTATACATGGCAAGGCTATCCTACAAAAAGAAGGGCAAATAGTATATTTCTCAGACAAACAAAAGCTGCNAAAACCCAAGAAAAATCAAAACTCACTAGTATAATAAAAATGGCATTCATGAAGAGAAAACGAACAAAAAACTATCTACAACCCAAGGAACCAAAAAATACAGAAAACAAACAGTAAATCAGAAAGAAAGGAACAAAAGTCACCTAAGACAACCAAACAATATTCAATAAAATGCTAGGAATAAATCAACACTTCTCAATAACAACTCTTAATGTAAAAGGCTTAAATTCCCCAATCAAAAGACAGACTGGCCGACTGGATTAAAAAGGAGGACCCAACTATATGCTGCATTCAAGAGACCCACCTCACCAATAATGACTTACATAGACTAAGAGTGAAAGGATGGAAAAAGATTTACCATGCAAACAGAAAAGAAAAAGGAGCTGGAGAAGCTATTTTTATATCTGACAAAATAGACTTTAAACTAAAAACCATAAAAAGAGACAATGAGGGACACTACGTAATGATAAAAGGATTGATCCATCAAGAAGACATAGCAATCATAAATATATATGTGCCCAATATTGGAGCAGCCAGATTTATAAAACAAACTCTATTAGACCTAAAGAAGGAAATAG
>NW_007727303.1:414969-428757 GCF_000696425.1 Galeopterus variegatus
ATCAGCCTTCTGACGGGAAGATCGTCTGGGATTATATGGGTGGATCTTAAATGTAATCCCAAGAATACTTGTAAGAGTGGGGCAAGTAGGCCAAAGGCAGGAAAACAGATGTGACATGGAGCAATAGTTTTAAGTAAATCAGCCTTCTGACGGGAAGATCGTCTGGGATTATATGGGTGGATCTTAAATGTAATCCCAGGAATACTTGTAAGAGTGGGGCAAGTAGGCCAAAGGCAGGAAAACAGATGTGACATGGAGCAATAGTTTTAAGTAAAGAGACAAAGGGGCTGCAAACCAAGGAGTGCAAAAAGCTCCTATTGCTGCAAGAGGTAAGGAAGCTCTGGAGCATCCATAAGAAACGAGTCCTACCAATACCATTATTTTAGCCACACAAAACCTATTTCAGACTTTTGACCTCCAGGACTGTAAGAGGATAGCTTCATGTTGCTTAAAGCCACTAATTTGGTGGTGATTTTTTACAGCAGTTAATAACAAGTAAATACATCAACCTTAAATTAAGGATTGCCATATACTCTGTTTTGAGCTAGGGGCTTTCTTATAAGTAGACCCTACTTACCAAATTTCACTACTTTCCTGAGTGCAGAGTTGCTTATTGGAGTCAATGGCTTTACCCTATCTATGAGCAATATAAGCAGCTTACAATACTTTAACGTCCATTCACTATCTCACATGTTATTGTCATCCAATACTTTACACTTGTTTTATCAGTTCTGAGTTAGTGATTATTATTTTTGGTGCTTAAATCATGAAAACTTATTAATATTCAATTGCAGACTTACCAGTTTATTAGTTCACCAATTGTTTCTGGCTGTCACTCTTCTTCTGTGTTCAGTTTAACTTTTCTGAAAAGGTTCTTTCCATTAGTGATTTTTACTCTTTTCTATGCTTTTTAATCTTACAACATTTTTATTTCACCCTTATTCGTGTATGACTGAGAGTGTCCTTTATTGTCAGCACACTATATCACATTGTTATTAGGTTTCTATGATTGCCTTTCAAAAGTTTACTGTGTGACAAATCACTCTTTAGATGATATTTTGTGTAACTCTGTGCTTGTTTTAAAGTCTTTGTTAGTAGGTTTCCAAATCTTTGGTATAGTGAACTTAGGTGTGCATTTATCATTGCCTACCTCACAGTGAGCTTAAGATGTTTCCTAATTCTAAAAATTGTAACAATTCTGAAAAGTTCTCAACTCTTATATCTTTGATCATCTCTAACTATTTTGTTTTATTTTTCAGAAACCTCAATTTGACCTACATCATACCTTCACATTTTATTCCCATTTATCTTAATCCCTCCTTCATATTTTTCAGCTAAGAGGAGAAAAGGAGATTATGACCATGTCCAAAGTATACTTTTCTTTCTGTCAGTGGCTGAGCAGAGATGTTGGGCTGGATTTCTGGGTATGCTCCGACTCCTACTTTTTTGATCTGCCTAGAGTTTACCATTCTATCTTTGTCCTTACCAGCACAAGAAGGCATGTGCTAATAGGAGTCTCAGGAGAAATATTCTGATTCAGAGGTGTTGTCTCCCACCTCATGTACCAGCATATTGTCCTCCAAAGAGTACCCAGATTGTGGATTTTATTTTTGTAAGTTTGAGATTCCCAGAAAATGGAACAAAGTTCATAAAGATTACTGGGTGCGTGGTTCATTCATTCATTTGTTTAACTGACAAATATTCTGAATTATGTGCTTAGCTCTAAGAATAGACATGACCTATGAATTCTTGGAAAATAAAATCTATATCTTGCTAAAAACCCTCACATGCATGTACACAAAAACATTTGTATTTTCATTGGTTGTTGGGGTTTGGATTAGATGTCCTCCATTTGAGTTAGACTGCATACCATCCACTAATGCTGTATCCCTGACTGTGTCAGAAGTCATGAAGTGATAGAACTATTGACTTCCATTATTTTGCCAAACTTTACTTCTGAAAATCCACTCACGTGGAGCCTAGACCTTCTCACAATCTAGTTTTTTGTTCCCAGGGTATAATTCTATACACTGAGGAAACAAAATTCCTGAGGAACCTACAGAGTTCCATGTAGGGACAAGAGCTTACAGCTAAAACAGCAGTTTCCATTCTCCTCTCTTCCTACCATTCTTCTTCCCATCATATGACTCCCTCTTCCAAACACACACACACAGGAATACTTATTTTGTCCTTAAAAGTTATCTCTCGCTTGGGCAGGGAACTGGTATACTTTAGTATGCTGTTCTTATATCTTCATCTTGCCCTTAAGTCTCCTCATCCCCACCAGCTTTGGTTAAGAGTTTGGGTACAGTTTGCCTTCCTCTACATTTTTCACACTTTGACTCTCTGCATCCCACATCCTAGAGATTCACAACCTCAAAGAAAACAATTGGTAAACATTCTTTTGAAGAAAATAAATATTCATCATTTTATTGTTACTGTCCCTGTTTCAAATGTTAATGAAGACCACCAATATCATTTAACTGTTCAAAATAATCAAGATATCGTGAATATGTCTGGAACATGTATTATGCACACATTGCAGTAAAATTGTGTGTGGTGAATGCAGTGTGCTTGGTGTGTATAAATTCATAACATGCCGTTTAAAATTGGGTTAGAGTTTAATGTGTGATTGATTCGGTGTTTGCAAATGGGAATATGGGATGAGTTTTGTTTGAGTGGGAATGGAATGTGTGTTTTATGTCTCTGTGTTAGTTGGAAACATATCTATGCATGTCCATTGTATGTCCTATGATTATGGATTTGTGTATTTTGTTGCTTATTGTTATATGGTTTTGCTTTGCAACATAATCAGTGGGAATATTCTCTTTGAGACTAGAGGAATTAGCATATTGTGAAATCTAAGGGAATAAGGCAAGAACATAAGGATGGGAAAATCAAAGGGTATAATAAAAATAGTATATGAATTTTCAGAACGCAAGGCTGTGTGAAGAGCTAAAAATAGATGAGTGTGCAGAGAAGAATGTGTAAGAGTAAGTGGACAGTAGTATATGAGTGCTTTAGAAAATAAAAGTATGACAGATTGAGTTCCAAAAGAATTAGGAAAGAAATATAGGAACTCAACAGTTAGATAGGAAGAATAATTTCTGGTGCCCTAGGGTGACAATAGCAGTGACATTGTATTGTTTGTTTCATGATAGCCAGAAAAGATGATTTGAATGTTATAACTACAAAGAAATGATAAATGTTTAGGTGATAGATATGCTAACTATTCTGATTAGATCATTATACAATATATGCATGTACTGAAAATAACAAACTGTATGTAAACATGTACAATCTAAAATAAATTATTTTTTTTAATTGGGGTTTAGTGTGTTTTTGAGAGGCAAATAATTAGATCTGGTACACAGTAAGTGGGCAATTATGTTAGATATTAATATTTATCTTCCTCTGGCTTATTTATGTTTTATGTGTGTATACACAAACAGGTGTGAGTATGTGTTTTGCATGTCTGATAGTCTACACTCAATAATGTATTTGAATATTCAATAATGTTATTGATGGCAGAATGAAGACAGCCTCACTCTCCAGGCCTTTCTCCAAGCAACTACCCAAATATGCAGAGCCCCCAAACTTTGCTGGAAATATCAGATTCTCCTCAGGAATGTAAGCCACTATTTTGAACTTTGGGGCTGGCTCCAGTCTGTCCCCCTCCTACCACAGAGCAATTGTCTTCCCTCATGAGAGTAACTTGTTTACTGTTAATCTCCATGGCAACCACAGCTATCTGATTTCTTACTTTCCAGAAAGAGCCAAACCCCATCTCCTTGATTCAACCATCATAGCTAAATGGTGTTTGTGTGTGTGTGTGTGTGTTTCTGTGTGTGTGTTTGTCCGTGTCACTTCTTTCTTACATTTTACATAGAAGCCTCACATTTACATCTTTATAGTCTGAAACAAAACAATTCTTTTTTACTACTGAGTAAATTCTTTATGACTATATGTTCCCATCCCTGCACATGTAATATTTAAGTGCTCAAACTTGCTTTTTCAATGTTTCCCTCACCTCTATGAGCCACACATTCTTCATTAAAAGGAGAAAACTTATCATAATATCATTTACTTCCTCAATACACTCTTAAGTTAAATAAAGAGAAATGATTTTTTTAAGAAAAATTAGACTAACCAATCACTGTGTCTGTGCTGTGTCAGAGTCATGGAGAATGACTTTGTGTAGATAGCATGGGACCTAAGACACTGAGACAAGTACGCGTGTCATCTGAACTTTCTCTTTACTCTCAGACTACCTGGGCACTTAGGGAGAGCAGCATACATACATACATCTCTCTCCCTCCTTCAGTCACTTCCCCTCTCCTCCTCTACCACATCTAGGAAGCCTAGCTTCCTCCTTCTTAGGAGGCAACTCCTGCTTATCCTATTCCCAGAGAATAAGTAACTCATACCTATTGACATCTTTGCAGTTTGGAAGGAATATGTGCTTTCCAGATGTTTCCTTTTTCCTTTCCACTCCATAGTTCAACTCTTTGGAGAGTTACTCAAATCAAGTACCTTTCTTTTTGAATCTCTTCTCTCAGAGACACTTGATGATGCAAAGAATGAAATTTGTCCATTCAAGAACAACAAATCACTCAATAGGCTATCTCTTCACTAAACCACTGTCCTGACTAGTGTTCAGGTCTGTTACAAGTCATCACTAAGGCCTCAGCAGTACATTGTGACCTATGGATGACATCAGTGCATTCCAAGGACTCAGCTAGTAGTCACAAGACTGCAGTATTGCTACAACCCACTGCCTGTGGTGATTCCTTTTATACATTGCAAAGTTTAACTTGAATTTCTATATTTCGCACTTGACACCTGATGGAGTTTGGATGTGTTGTCCCCTCCAAACCTCATGTGGAAATTTGACCTCTGATGTCGCAGTGTTGGAAAGTGATTGAGTCGTGGGGGCGGATCCCTCATGAATGGATTAATGCTGTCCCTGGGGGAGGGGGGATTAATGAGTGAGTTCTCACTCTTAGTTCCCACGAGAGCTCGTCGTTTAAAAGACCCTGGCACCTTCTCTCTCTCTCTTGCTTCCTCTCATCATGCGATCTGCTTGTAACCTCCTGCTCCCTGCCACTTCCCACCATGAGTAGAAGCAGCCTGAGGCCCATGCCAGATGCAGCTGTCCCAGAATCATAAGCCACATAAGCCTCTCTTCTTTATAAATTACCCAGTCTCAGGTAATTCTCTTATAGCAACACAAAACAGACTAAAACAACACCAAAACTAGAAGACAGATGACTTGTATTAAAGGAAATTCTTTAATGTGTCTGGGAATACTGCATTACAAAATCTCTCTGGAGATGAGAAATGATAAGGCAGTACCTGACAGGATTAGAATTTGAACCATGCTTGTCTCATACAAATAATAAATACTATATCTTATTAGTACTATTTTACTTATGTGTAAACATAAATATGTGAAATGTATGTTGGTATACAGATGTGTATTTGAGAACATGTCATAAATTCATACAATAATATTTATTGAATTTCCTCTGCTATTGAGAATAATCTATATCTTCACAAAGAGACATGTCTCTTTTGCCACTTTTTCTCACTTTCTCATTGGGTTGGAAGAAGCGATGACCTTTGGCTTTACAACTCCTGGCCCTTGTCAGGAATTCTGCTCTTCTCAAGCCTGAAGGTCTCACTCTCTAGGCTTCTATTTCAGGCCCCAGGCTGTCTTCTGAAAACACCTGGGTCTTGTATAGGACTTGAACTCTGGGGCAGCTCCGTTCTATGACCCCCCCACCACAGACCACACCTCATCTCTTAGGGTCAATATGTGTTTACTTTCAATATTAGTAATTATTGTAAGAACCAGTCCATGACCTAGCCCCCTTCGGTGTCCTTTACCGGCAATAGGCCATGCCTCTGGATGTTCCCCTCAAACATCATGGCCACTGAGTGACAGGCACATTTATCAAGAAATTCTCAGCTTCATTGGCTATCAGAAAAAAGCAAAATTAAGCAAAAAATATGTATCAAATTGGTAAAAATTAGAGGGCCAAAATATACCAAATGATTGTAGAGATTATGGATGAAAAGAGGAATCTTTATAAACTAAATTCAAGTATTGACCTATATAGCCATATTGGGGAACAATTAGGCAAAATTTTATAAAATGAAATAAGCATGTAATCTATGGCTTTATAATCTCACTCTATAAAGGTATATGTACAAGGATGATATTCCCAGTATTATTTATGCTACCAGGGAGTTGGAACTTTCAGTTTCAAACTCAAGAAGAAAGGATAAATTATGGTAGGTACAAACTATAGAATTAATTTCCAAGAAGAAGTTAAGTCGACTAAAATATAATATGCCTGTGGGGAGGAGCATCAGGAAGTGACTGGTGATTAGAGATAAAAGAGAAAATATANGTAAAAATTAGAGGGCCAAAATATACCAAATGATTGTAGAGATTATGGATTAAAGGAGGAATCTTTATAAACTATAATCAAGTATCAACCTATGTAGCCATATTGGGGAACAATTAGGCAACATTTTATAAAATGAAATAAGCATGTAACCTATGGCTTTATAATCTCACTCTATAAAGGGATATGTACAAGGCTGATATTCCCAGTATTATTTATGCTACCAGGGAGTTGGAATTTTCAGTTTCTAACTCAAGAAGAAAGGATAAATTATGGTAGGTACAAACTATAGAATTAATTTCCAAGAAGAAGTCAAGTCGACTAAAATAAACTATAGAATTAATTTCCAAGAAGAAGTCAAGTCGACTAAAATATATGCCTGTGGGGAGGAGCATCAGGAAGTGACTGGTGATTAGAGATAAAAGAGAAAATATAACTCAATGAAGTAATCAAAAGTGGTTTCTTTAACAGGCTAATGACTGAGGGTATTATGAATTTAAAAGTCTAAAATTTTGGGCCAGCCCGGTGGTGCACTGCTACAGTACGCCGCTTGGGGGCGTGGCGGCACTCCTGCCAAGGGCTCGGATCCCACATACAGACCGGTTCCCACTCACTGGCTGAGCGAGGTGCAGACGTGACACCGAGGGTTGCGATCCCATCGCCAGTCCCGGTCCGGTACAGGCTTGACACTGAGGGTTGCGATCCGTTGCCGGACATGAAAAAAGACAAAAAGGGAAAAAATAAAAAAATAAAAATAAAAAAATAATGACTGAGGGTATTATGAATTTAAAAGTCTAAAATTTTTAAACTGGAAAAAAATGAAGAATTCCCCCACAAAGTAAAAATGGTTCTGATTAGGTCTAGATCTAAGAGAACAGATTGTTCTTACTGTTTTGGTTTTCTGTTGCTGCTATAGCAAATTACTGCTAATTTAGTGGCTTAAAATACAAATATATTATACCATGGAAGGTAACATATTCATAGGTTCCAGGGATTAGGAAGTTGACATTTTGGGGGGAAGTGAGTGTGCATTTTTCAGCCTCCCATACCAATACAAAAACAGAGAGTATGAGAGAGAATTCCCCTACAGTAAAACATAGTGATCTGAGAATAGAAATCCCAAATTAAGCAAAATCAATAGACAATGGTGCAGCAACTATGTAAACATATTGACTAAAACAAAGCAGTATGAAATAAAAAAAACAAAAACTCCAGTTTGTGATGAAACATAAAAAAAGGAACAGAAGGACATGAGAACAGAGGTAATAAGAATTACTTGTGCTGTAGAACTTTGGCAACTAGATTCAATAAACAAGAACACCAAGACAAGATGACAGGTTAATGCACAAACATAAAAATGGAGAATTTAGGGCGGAGGAAAAAATGGAGATTCCAAACAAGGTCCTAATGGAAGAAATAAACAAATTAGAACCATAAACAGAATAAAGCTTAAACTTTAATAACTGGTATTATATTTAAGATAAGGTAAGTGTGAAGAGAGGAGACAAAGATATAGTTAATTAGAAGATAATAGATTAAAAAAAGAAAGGCCAAATGATACCATGTAACAACAATTAGGGGTTCTGAAGTGGAAATTAACAAGTAAACCAGACAGTTATTCCAGGTATAATGCAATAAAAGATCCATATGATGAGGGAAGAACTGAAATCACAAACGAAAAGGGTGCATAGTTTTTTGGGAATTTAGATAATGTTGGTGCACATGGAAGACAAAACAGGATGACAGAAGAGTCTGCGACAGTAGATCTAGACCCCTACCTAAAGGCCCTGCAGCCTCAACCTTATTCATTGGATCAACTTCATCTATCAGTTCCCACCTCTCCCACTTCTACCTCCCCCTGCCAGATGTGTGCTGTCAATCTTCTACTATCTTCTGGCATTGAAGGTTGCACTCATCTTTTTCATGACATTTCCATTTATTTTTGAGTTGGCTGTATTACAAAGTTAAGTGACTTTTTAAAGAAGGGCTCCTGTGATACACATATTCCCTGAATAACTTTTGACACACATTTGATGATGTCTGCCAGTTTCTTTTTATACTTGAATAACAACTTGGCTGCAAATAATATTTCAGAATTACACCTTCTTTCTTTCAACACCTACAGACACTACTCAACTATTTTCAAGCAATAGATATTGCTTTGTAAAACTGTAAGGATAGTTTAATATTTAGCACTTATAAGTTGCTTGCTGCTTCTCCTTGGATGCCTGAAGAATTTTGTTTATCATCTAATATCAAGAGTGTAACTGGGCTTATGAATTTCTGTAACTTGTCCTCAATCATTTTCTGAAATTAGATCAGTATGTTTCATGTTTTAATCAAGCCTGTGACCAAAGATTTAACCTTGTAGAAGACCATGAGACCCAGAGACTTTACCAGAGACTTCAATGAATAAGGAAATCAGACAGATTACTTATTTAAATAGCACCCAAAACAATGCCTTGACAAGAAACTGTGTTAACAATCAAGCAAGGCTTATTAATAAATTTCCCATTAAGTCTATGCAGAAACATTTCTTAATTAGAAGATAATAGATTAAAAAAAGAAAGGCCAAATGATACCATGTAACAACAATTAGGGGTTCTGAAGTGGAAATTAACAAGTAAACCAGACAGTTATTCCAGGTATAATGCAATAAAAGATCCATATGATGAGGGAAGAACTGAAATCACAAACGAAAAGGGTGCATAGTTTTTTGGGAATTTATATAATGTTGGTGCACATGGAAGACAGAAGAGTCTGCACCAGTAGATCTAGAGCCTACCTGAAGGCCCTGCAGCCTCAACCTTATTCATTGGATCAACTTCATCTATCAGTTCCCACCTCTCCCACTTCTACCTCCCCCTGCCAGATGTGTGCTGTCAATCTTCTACTATCTTCTGGCATTGAAGGTTGCACTCATCTTTTTCATGACATTTCCATTTATTTTTGAGTTGGCTGTATTACAAAGTTAAGTGACTTTTTAAAGAAGGGCTCCTGTGATACACATATTCCCTGAATAACTTTTGACACACATTTGATGATGTCTGCCAGTTTCTTTTTATACTTGAATAACAACTTGGCTGCAAATAATATTTCAGAATTACACCTTCTTTCTTTCAACACCTACAGACACTACTCAACTATTTTCAAGCAATAGATATTGCTTTGTAAAACTGTAAGGATAGTTTAATATTTAGCACTTATAAGTTGCTTGCTGCTTCTCCTTGGATGCCTGAAGAATTTTGTTTATCATCTAATATCAAGAGTGTAACTGGGCTTATGAATTTCTGTAACTTGTCCTCAATCATTTTCTGAAATTAGATCAGTATGTTTCATGTTTTAATCAAGCCTGTGACCAAAGATTTAACCTTGTAGAAGACCATGAGACCCAGAGACTTTACCAGAGACTTCAATGAATAAGGAAATCAGACAGATTACTTATTTAAATAGCACCCAAAACAATGCCTTGACAAGAAACTGTGTTAACAATCAAGCAAGGCTTATTAATAAATTTCCCATTAAGTCTATGCAGAAACATTTCAGAGTAAAAAACTCACATAGACATAAGACAAAACACCTACTGGACACAATATTAGTAAGAATTGGTAAGTTTAGAGAATCAAAGAATTGCATTTTTTGTGAACTGCAGATTTATATATCAAATTATAACATTCAAAGTGACAATACAGCAGAAATTTAATTCTATAGAAGAGAAAATTAAAAACATCAGTATACATTTCTTACTGTTATAGAACCTTATTTCTTGACTACCTCACAAGTCCTATTCAGCTATCAGTGGGAATTGGTCCATGTTTAAGGGAGAGATAGTAAAGTGTGTTAAATACTCAAATTAACTCTGATTTTTTTAATATGATAGGTAAAATTTACTTGATTATAGAAACTATAAGCCCTTCTATGCATTCTATTTTAAAATAGAAAATATGGTTTCAACTTTATATAAACTTACATTATTCTATGTATTTGACTGAGAATTCCTTGTGTCTTTTCTTGTCTCTCCTTCTCCCAGCCCCTAACTTTATTTTGCATGCCTTGTTATATCTAATAAAAAATTACAGTAGCAAAATGTTTCAGTGGATTAGATAACATTTTACTACAGAAATCCATTAATGTTGATAGATTTAATGTTTGTATAATGTTCAGAAGCAAGAATTTTATTATGACTTTGTTTTTCTCTTGTGGAAGTAGAAATGTGCTTGTCTTTATTTTCATGTCTGTATTCTCTGCTAAATACATAAGGCACTGAAATAGTATATTAAAGTATCGCAAAAAAAAAAAAACAAAACTGTAAACCCTAAATCAAACATCACATTTTTGTGTTTGAAAGCAAATGTTGGTGCTCTCCATAATGTAAAGATATTAAGTAGTGTTAAGAGATAAACTGTTGTTTATGGAAATGTAGCCTGTAAATGTGCTGCTGTCTACCTCCTAGGGGACAAGTGACTATTTATGCCAGGCAAGTCCTGCATTAATTTTACTGCCTATGCACGTCCTGAGAGGTAAGTGGCAAACTATCACATTTTTTTAAAGTGATATATAAATTTCCTCTGATCCATAGCCTTTCTCGTTTACAGACATTTTTTTCAGAATGTCAAATTTAAAAGCGAAGCAACTAGAATCTGAGATATCCATGGTAAATTAAATAAAAATAGATGGAGTGAACTGAAACATGAAAGCTACTCGTATTGTCACAATATCAATAGGACAGTTATGGTTTCATGCATTATTGTTCATCAAAGAACTGTTTGCAGTGATACCCTTTAGAATGGAGAAGTTCTAAAAGGGTTTTCCTCCATACGCAATGTTTATATCCACGGCTTAACAGTACGTTACTTCACTTTTGAAACTAAGTTTTCTAATCTGTAAAATGTGTTATATTTACATATGCCCTTTTAGGTTGTTATGAAACATAGTGCCTTTTAATATAAAGAATCCTGTACAATTCCTGATACATACTAGATAGTTAATAAATAGTCGATATGGGTATTCACCATGGCTTAAAATATCTATTTAGTTGATGAAAGAATTCAGAAGATTATGGCAGTGTATAAAAGATTTTCTTGAATAATTGTGATTTGTGTTAGAGAAATTATTTCTAAAAATAAGCTAACAGGATAAGTGACAAGTTCCAATTAATGAAAAGAGTGTGTGATGAAAACCATCATTTTTTTTTTTTTTTTTTTTTTTTGGTTTGCACTGGGTTGAAATCCTTTCTCCATTCTCCTGCTAGTAATTATGAGTTAGAATAAAATAACATACAGTAATAAAAGTGAGTCACTGAATCATCCCTGATTATGCTACCAGATGAGACTAGATAAAATAACATTGCTTTGTATGTGACTAAGGTACTAAAACTCTTTGTTCTAAAAGGGAATCCAAAAGTGTAGTGTGTTGAAATATACCTTCATGTTAAAAAAAGATAGAAAGTGAAGTCTAAAGCTCTTTTTCCAGCTTAACAAAGTAATAGCACAATGATTTAGAGCTTTAGGAAATATAACTTCAATATAAATATAACAAACTTAAGATGATCAATTTAAATTAAAAATTTTAGAGTTATGTATTATGCTTCAGGAGACATAATTTCTGAATTCTGATTCAGGATGGCTTAAAAGAATATTGTGTACAAATAACTTTTCTGAGAACTGTTTTTTCCAGAACAGGTATACACATATAAATTTTCTCATTATTTCCCATGCTGGACAGATGATAGGATTAATAAATTGGGGAATATCGTCAAATCACCACTAATCCACAAAATGATTTATCTCTGAGATTTGGTTCATATTTTTTCAACTTAACCAAATTATTTTTTGTCTTTTATTGGGAGGAGATGGGGTACAGGGAGTGTCTCACTAAATCTAATTCAACCTTTAATACCAAGTACATACAACAGCTTCTCCAGAAATCTTCCTTAAATCTTTAGATTAGTGTACTATGTTCTTTCTCTTTGCTCACAAAGTGTATTTTGTGTCAGTCTTCCACTGCAGAATCCTCAAAAGCAGTAAACAAACCATATTCACAGGATGCAGAGTAGTATCTCATGTAATACACATTAAAATATAGTTCTGTATCTGTAACCAGTGACTTTTTCATAAAAATTTATTCCCTGTTTAAATTGCTCATTCTTTCATAACATTTTCATAACTGGTCTCTTATTCCATTTCTTTCTATATGCCATTTAAGATAGCACCTCAGATGCAGGACTCACGAAAGTCGTGTGCCTAAGATGCTTTGCAGAACCGTTTGAGCAAGCTTGGCCCAACACAAACTGAGTTAAATTGATTAGGCCCAAAGATCTCTCTACTGAGCCTGCTCGAATGTCTTATGGGTGACCTTATGTTATCGGAGGGCCAAAAACTCCACATGCAGATCCTGCCGACACTGCCATTTTCTGAATATGCAGAGGCATGCAGATAGCTCATGCCTGTGCAGATCACTGAAGAACTTCCTCAAACCCTTTAACCAATCAAGATCCCCCATGCCTCACTCATCCCTAACTACTTCCCCATAAAGATCCCTTCTTTCCTGAGGTAGACAAGGAGGATCTGAGACATATTTCTCCTGTTTTCTTGCTTGGCTGCCTTGTGAATAAACCTTTCTTCAGCTGCAAAGACAGGTGTTTCAGTGTTTGGCTTTCCTTTGTACATGGGCAAATGAACTTCATTTAGCTTGGTCAAAAAATCTGTAATTGTGCATTTGGGTTTTTTAGTATTTTTAAATAAACAAACTCTTTTTTGTGATACAGTAGAAAAGGACAAAATGTTTGTGATCACACTAAATTTAGAAAGTGGACTCCTTGACTAATCACCTGCAAAATACAATGAATAGAATAGAATAAAGAATATTTTTAAAAAAAAACTAGTTAAGGGAACTAGTAATAAACTAATATACTATAACACCTAAAGAAGATAAGTTGGAGAATTGAAAAGAACATAGAATAACTGGAACAAAAAGAAAAAAATCTAAGATGGTAGTTTTAGAAATACATATATTTTTAAAATCATGCGTGTACTTAAAATCATACATATAAATATATACATATATAAGAAATTTCACTACATGTGAATAGAATAACAGCCAAATAAAATTCAAAATTCATTATTTGAATTAAAAATTACAACTATATACACCTTAAAAGAGAATAATTTAAAAATAAATAAATAGAAATTAAAATGTTATGGAAAAATTATATGCCAAAAAACATTAAACAAAATAGAATAGTTTTCCTAATTAGATTTTTTAAAAAGAAAATGTAGAGCAAACAAGAAAAAAATTATTACTTTAAAAATACCAGGCCACGGGCCGGCCCGGTGGCGCACTGGACAGTGTGCCGCTTGGGAAGCGCGGCGGCGCT
>NW_007727303.1:429820-434996 GCF_000696425.1 Galeopterus variegatus
AAAAAAAAAAAAAAAAAAAAAAAAAAAAATACCAGGCCACCAGGAAGATATGAAAATCAATTTTCAATCACATTGCAAAAAACAGCTTCAAAATATATGAAACAAAAATTGACAAAACAAAAAGATAAATACACAAAACCATAATCATATAAGCAGATTTTAATGCACTTTATATAGTAACCAATAGAATATGCAGACAAAATATCAGTTTAGAAATATGTAAGTTGGGGGCCGGCCCGGTGGCGCACTGGAGTGTGCACCGCTTGGGAGCGTGGCGGCGCTCCCACTGAGGGTTCGGATCCCATGTGGAGACTGGTTCCCGCTCACTGGCTGAGCGCGGTGCGGGTGCAACACTGAGGGTTGCAATCCCATTACCGGTCAGTAAAAAAGAGACAAAAAGGAAAAAAAAAAAGAAATATGTAAGAAGGAAAAAAAAAGAAATATGTAACTTGTACATTTAGCTATTTTAATTCAATTGATGTATGTGAAACACTCACCCCATGACTTCTGAATACAAATTATTTTCGTGAGCAATTTTTTTTTATTATATATATTTAATGTAGTTAAATTATTATTACAGTCAGCCAACATATGTCAAGTTAGCTTATCCATCTCCTCACATAGTTAAACTCAATATTTAAAAGCTAAAATAAAAAATAACTTTCCCAAACATAAAGAATTAAGATCTCTGTATTTCATCTTGATCAAACCAAGTATTTGGTTAAAAAAGAAAACTGATGTATATCAGCACATATTAGCAGTTTGAAAAATAAATTTAGGAGAGGAGCAAGATGGCGACGGGTCTGGAGCGGGCATGCCAGAGGACACAGCGAGCCTGAGAAGTGTGCGCTGTGCTGCCAGAGTACTATTTGCATTTCCAAGAGCAACAAAAAACAAATAAATGACTGATCAACTAATCTTCAACAAAAAAAAGCAACTACAGTCTCGAGGTTTTAGGGCTGATGCAAAAGAAGATTCCTGAGAGCGCCCCAACCGCGCCGGGAGACCGAGCAGCCCAAGGCAACAAAGGCCAGAAAAGACGGCAGCGGTGATGCAGAGACGGAGAGGAAGGCGCGGGACCGGCCCAGCTCCAGGAGCTTTGTGAGTGACCCCCAGCCCAGCCNATCCTTTCATTTATTCAATCTTTTTCAACTTCTTTCATCAATGTTTTATAGTTTTCAGTGTATAGATTTTTCACACTCTTGTTTTTCTATGTGTAACTTGAATACTTACCAACATAAGCCATCTATTAGGCATAAAGTAAGTTTTAATGTATTTTAAAGCATTGAAAATAAACAGATCTGTCTTTTAATTACAATATGTTTAAGCTAGGGACAAATTTTTAAAGATAATAGCAACAAAAAATCCTCCTATATTTGAAAATTAAGCAATGCACTTTTCAATAAATGATGAGCAAAGAATAACTTAAAATATGAATGATACTAAAAATATAATATTTAAAATATATGTGAGACTCTGAAGCAATGTCTACAGGAAAATTTATAGTGCTAAATGTATATTTTAGAATAGATCAATGCTCTAATAATTGATCTCACAGAGCTAGAAAACAAACAAAAAAATTATACTCAACAGTAGTTGATACAGGGAAATAAAGATAACAGTAGAAATTTGTAATGTAGAGAAAAAAATCTGCCACAGAGAAAGACCACAAAACCAAAAGCTGTTTCTTTGAAAAAGCTATTAAAATTGATAAATCCCTAGCAAGAATGACCAAAATAAAATGACGAAAGTGAAAAGAAATAGTACTAGGAATGAAAAAAGAAACATTGCTACAAATATTTCAAATATTGAACAGATAAAAAGAGTACATTATGAACAACTTTATGCCAGTAAATTTGATAATGTAGGTGAAGTAGTCATGTACCTTGAAAATACGGTTTATGAAAAATTACACAAAAGTATAAAATGAAAATAGTCCTATGTCTAATAAAATGAATATCTAATTAGTATCTTCATTGCAGATAAAACTACTAGCTTAAATGACTCCATCCATGCATTTTTTTGCCTCACATTCTGGAAACAAAATGTCAATAACATACACAAACCGTGTATCTTAAAAAAACAAAAAAAAGGGTAAGTTTCCAACTCCTTTTATTAAGCAACCATAACTTTGACACTAAAGCATGATAAATACTTTAAAAGAATGAAAAACTATAGACCAATATTTCTCATAAAGACACAAAAATTTTAAACAAAATATTAGCAATCCTAGTCTACTATAGTATACCATGATCAAATTAGTTTTATTTCTAGGATGTTAACTTGCTTAAACAATTTCAAAATCAATGTAACATACCACATTCAGGAAATTTAAAAAAAAATCCTGTACATAATAAATACATAAATAATTATTTAAAATAAATAATATCAAAGCACTTTATAGATTTCAAATACATGCAGGATAAAATAAAACAAAAAAATATTAGCCAACCAGGAATGGAAGTGAAATTCCTTAAATTATAAACTTGCATTTTTAAAAATCTATATAATATAACCTGATTAATGGTAAAATCTTAAAAGCTTTCTCGCTGATTTGAGAATGAGAAAAAAACGCCTTAGATTTATCATTATAATGGAGAATACATCCAGGGCTATAAGGCCAATAAATCAAAATCATGAACATAAAAATTAAAAAGAGGAAATAAACTGACATGCACAGCTGCACAAATGTGTACATTGAAAAATCAAAAGGCAAATAAATTATTAGAATTTATTATTAATTTTTAAGTTGCTGAACCTTAAATCAATATGTAAACATCAATTGTATTGTTAGGTACCAACCACATGAAATTATAAAATAATATTTTAAAAAATATTTAATTTGACATTATCAAAAATATTCAAAGTACTAGGAAGAAATGTAACAAAATCTGTCCAATATCACTATGTAAAACCCAAAAAATATTGCTGGCAGAAATTAAATAAGACCCAAACAAATAGAGTTATGTACCATTTCCAAATATTGGAACATTTTGAAGACAATTCTTCCCAAACTAGTCTACCAAATCTCTGCAATTGCAATCAAAATTTAAGCAGAAATTTTGGGGGGACAGGAAAATTTATAACCTGATTCTAAAATGCATAGAGAAATGCAAAAGACCAAAAATAACCAAAATATTAGTGAAAAGAAGGATAAAGTTGCATTTTCATTACCATGTATCAAGTGTTGTTATTAAAAGGACAGAAATTAAGATAGTGTGGAATTTGTGCAAAGAGAATGAGAGGGACGGTGGAGTTGAAGTTTCATCAAAGTGGAGAAACCTTGATAAAAATACCAAGCATTCAATCAAGATAAAAAGAAAGGCAATGCCCAAAGAGTGAGGAAATGCTTTAGCAGTAAGTGCAAAACTGAAATAGACTCTCCTAAAACAGGTCTTCACAGGATTCAGGTGTGCCAATGGCAATGTAGCCTATCTACCAGAAAAATGCTCAACCAATTTTAGATGACAGTAACATAACATAGAGCCTCTACAACATATTCTTTGCAATTTTAGACACACAATAATCACCACCACCACCACCATCATCATCATCTACACATGAAAAAAAGTGACTGATAATTGAAACGTAAAATAATAAATATAAATAGGCCCAGATAGAATACAAACTTTAAAGTTAGCTGTAAAAAACTTTAAAATAACTATGTTTAATACTTAAGAAATTAGATTAAAGTTGGACAAACACCAAAATTNTTTTTTTTTTTTTTTTTTTTTTTTTTTTTTAAGACTAAGCCTTACACAGCTTCAGATTTCAGCAAACTTCTAGAGTGGAAAAGAATTTTGTTATGCTTAGCCCCATATGATCACCAAAAACTCTTCCAGTTTGCTTGTCCTCCAGTAGTGACTCTCTACTTGAGCTTGGTTCAGATTGTCAGCATCTAGCCTGTGTTAAGAATTGGCGAATACCTCATGGACAGCTTTAGATGCCCAGCTCACATCCAAAAGATTCTGCTCTCTCTGGATTTTAGTCATTCTAGTCCTTTGCCTTTTTATGATTTTAAATATATGATTTTTACCATTTAACCCAGCTTTTCCGGCTAACCTCTATAGGAGCATTGGCCTGCTGCAAACTACTTTATTGTACCCTATTTCCATGGCTTTAATGACAATTATTTAGATATTATTTAAATAATTATTTCATAATTTATATTTTTGGTTTTGACTTTTATTGAATGTTTTGAAATTAAGCTTTATTTGTTGAATTTTTAATATAATTATATGCATTGGAAAGCAAAAGTATATAAAGAGGGCACACTGGAGAAACTTGCTTCCTTATTCCCCTGCCCTCATCTACCCCCACTTCTACCCCACCTGTTAAAGGCAACCTTTAAATTACTTTCTTGTTTATACCTCCAGTGTTTCTTTATGCAAATACAGATAACTATAAATACATATCTTTATATTCCCCCCTTTCTTCAAAGGAGGTAGCATCCTATGTTTACTGTTCTGTACTTTCTATATGAACATACAGATCTTCTCTATTCATTTTTACAGTTGCATAATATTGCATTGTTCAGAAGTGCAATCATTTATTCAATAACCTGTTGTTCCTTCTCACTTAGTTTTTTCCCAGTGTTTTGATTATCTCTATCATAGATTATCTATATCATATTACATGTATTATATTATATATATGTTATATGTAATATGGTATATGATATAGATAATCTTACAGATATAAATTGATCAGTTTTCAGAATATCAGAGATTAGAATTTTAAGAAGTGAAAATGCTCGTATAAAGGGTAAAAACATTTGTAATTTAGTTAGGTTTTACAGATAGCACTTCAAAGGAGTTGTACAAATTTGTACTTTGTCAAGCAATATTTGAGAATACTTCTTTCTACACAGTTCTATAAAGGGACTCTGTTATCAGTTTTATTCCTATAAGTGTGATACATAATAAATATTATCACATTAAAATTTTAATTTATATCTTTCTTATTGTGGGTGTGGATAAACATCCTTTCATATTTGTATTTGCAATTTTTTCTTTGCTGTTTTCCTACTTTTCTATTTGGTTATTAATCTTAGGAGCACTTTACATTTTAGAGGGATTAGTCTTTTTATAGGATATAAGTTGCAAATATTAATTGTTGTTTGACTTTTGACTTTGCTTATTATTTTTAATTTTATGGAGTAAAATTTATCCGTCTT
>NW_007727303.1:435103-435704 GCF_000696425.1 Galeopterus variegatus
ATTTGTATTTGCAATTTTTTCTTTGCTGTTTTCCTACTTTTCTATTTGGTTATTAATCTTAAGGAGCACTTTACATTTTAGAGGGATTAGTCTTTTTATAGGATATGAGTTGCAAATATTAATTGTTTGACTTTTGACTTTGCTTATTATTTTTAATTTTATGGAGTAAAATTTATCCGTCTTTCTCTCTTGACTTCTAGACTGAGTCATAATTAGAAACACCCCCTTTTAAAGATAATAAAGAAATTAGCCATTATTAACATTAAATCTTTGTTCCATTTGAGTTTTTGCAATATATGATATGAGCTCTAGATATATTTTTTCCCTCCAGAATCTATCAGGTTATACCAAAACCCATTTCCAAATTAAATTTCCATATCAGTTAGGGTCTATTTCTAGACTTATTGTCAATCTGTTTATAAGTTGATACTATATTTTTAATTATTGAGATTTTATGGTGCATTAGCTTATGAGGCTAAGTGTCCACTGTTGTGCTTCTTTGTTTCAGACTCTCAAGCTAATCTTACTGTTATTTTTCCATAAGAACTTTAGAATTAGGTTGTTTAGATCAAAAATTCTATTGGCATTTTCATTATCATAT
>NW_007727303.1:437039-438671 GCF_000696425.1 Galeopterus variegatus
ATTATATTCTGTGTATTGATTCATGTAACCAGCACCAAAAACAAGATACAGAATGTTCCATCTCCTCAAAAAAGTTAAGAAAGCAACCCCATTTATAATAGCTACCAAAAAAAAAAATACCTATGAATAAATCTAACAAAGGAACATCTCTACAATGAAAACTACAACACACTGAAGAAATAAAAAGAATACAAAAAAGAAAAAATGGAAAGATATTCCATGCTTATGGACTGGTAAAATTAATGTTGTGTGAATGTCCATACTAATCAAAGCAATCTACAGATTCAATGCAATCTCTATCAAATAACCAAAGATGTTCCTCACAGAAATAGAAAAAGCAATCTTTACATTCATATGGGACAACAAAAGACCTCAAGTAGCCAAAGCTATCCTCAGTAAAAGTGGGGAGCATTACACTACCTGACTTCAAATCATACTACAAAGCTACAGTAACCAAAACAGCATAGTACTGGCATAAACACAGACATTTGGACCAATGGAACAGAATAGAAAGCCTGGAAATAATCCCACATACTTACAACCAATTAATCTTTGATAAAGGTGCTAAAAACACAAATTGGGGAAAGGACAGCCTCTTCAAGAAATGGTGCTGGGCACCATGGGGCCTGCCCTGGGTCCTGAGGTATGGATCTGGGGACTGGACCCTTCACCCACAACCAGGCACACTGCCAGCACCGGCAGGGCGTGCCTGGGGTCCTGAGGTATGGAGCCAGACACCAGATCCTCTGCCCACAACCAGGCATACTGCCAGTACCATGGGGCCCACCCAGCGTCCTGAGGCATGGATCGACGGACTGGATCCTCCTCTCACAACCAGGCACACCACCATCATCACCACCAACTAAGTAAGGAGCATGCCAGAAACATCATCTCCATGTGGGTGGCCCACCACAGCCACCACAATAACCTCAGCTGCTGCAAAAGTGGCTAGATGCCACAACCACCATACAGATGGTCCACCAGACACTGGAGTGCATTGGCACAAGGAGAGTCACAAGCAGAGACCAAAGAAAAGAAGAGGATGTCTGTCTCCACAAAGCTCATTCCTGAGTGACAGAAGAAGCATCTGCTCTATCGAATATTGGGGGACCTGAACACACCTTTGAGCTTTGGACAGATCATCTAGGCAACAAATCAGCAGAGTAACCATTACCCTTTCAGAAGGAGAGAAGAAATCTACGGTGATTAGAGAGGGGAGGGGGGAGAGAGATGGGGATGGGGAGAGATTGGACAAGGAGCATAAAAAAATAAGTAAAATTTGTAACAATATATGTGCTAGTAATATTGATTTGATCAACACATGTCAACATTGAATCCCCAAAATATGTATAATCAAGTATGATTCAATAAAAATTAAAACAAACAAAAAAGAAATAAATAAAAATAAATAAATGGTGCTGGGGAAACTGGACATCCATATATAGAAGAATGAAATTAGACAAGTACCTCTCTCCATATACCAAAATCAATTCAAAATGGATTAAAGACTTAAGTGTAAGGCCCCAAACTACACAACTTCCAGAAGAAAACACAGGAGAAATGCTCTAGGAGTTAGGACAAGGCAACGATTTTACGAATGAGATCTCAAAAGCACAGGTAACAAAAGTAAAA
>NW_007727304.1:0-111722 GCF_000696425.1 Galeopterus variegatus
GGTATCTCTTTTTGGGTGTTTGTTCATTTTGGCAGGGAGTTTCACTCGGGTCTTGGACCTCAGTGGGAAGTCTCCTCTCTGGTCAGTTTGAACTCTTCTAAGTTGCTGGATACCACTCTGCCGGTCCTGCAAGGTATGTGTGTTCTGCACCTCACTTTCGGGGCGTTTTCCCACTCTGTGTGCACTAGGTGGGGCTGTTGAGCCTTGCAAAGGGGTCCTGCAGGGTGTGTAATTTTTTTTTCTGTGACTCCGCCTTCTTTTGCTGGACCCCTCCCCTCTCTGTGTGCTCAGAACAGGGCTGAGGTGTGTCTTCTGCAAACCTCGTCTTTCAGCTGAGACATCAAAGCTGTGCCCTGCCCCGCCCTGCCCAGGAAGAGTTTCAGGTGTCTAGTCTCTCCAACTGCAGGGTGTGAGCTCCTCGGGGGAGGGTCCTACGGCACACAGCTCCTCTTTGAATCCCTCCAGCACGGGTCGACCCGGGTGCCCTCCGGGAGAGCTCTCCGGCAGCT
This sequence comes from Galeopterus variegatus, assembly GCF_000696425.1. NCBI lineage: Eukaryota > Metazoa > Chordata > Mammalia > Dermoptera > Cynocephalidae > Galeopterus > Galeopterus variegatus. The sequence continues at coordinate 510 of NW_007727304.1, forward strand.
TCAATCTAGCTCCAGAGCACTCCAGGCTCCCCTCTCCCAACCAGAAATCAGTTAGGGGTTCTTCCAAACTGAGGCCCACAGAGAGGGTATCTGCCTCCCGGAAACAGGGAGTTTACCTGGGGCCGAAGCCCAGGGTGTGGTGGAGAGACAATCTGGGCGGGCTCCTCTTCCCTGCCCTCCTGACGCTGGCCAGGGGCTCCCCACACTACCAGCCCTGTCAGAGATCCGCGGTGGGAGTGGGATTGTAGGCCAGTCCACAGGCCCCGGGGGGCCCCGTGTCGAGGTACGCAAGTGGCACATCTCATTGAGGAGCCACGCCAAGCAAAGATGGCTGGCCTGCCTGATCTGAGCCGGCCGTCTCCACCCCCACCCGAGAAAATGGAGGTAGCGCTGTTGCGGACGCCTAGCCTGGTGTGGTAGGCGGGAGCCAGGCGGGTGGGGAGCAGTTGGGCTTCTGCCCCGCAAGTGGGGCTGGACTGGAGGTGACTCACAGAGCTCGCAAAGTTGGGCCGGTCCAGCGCCTTCCACTCCATTTCTGTGTCGTCTCTGCTGACTTACTTGGCATTTGTTGTCTCGGGCTGCTCGCTCAAACCCGCAGCATGGCTTGGGTGCTCTCAGGAGTCTTCTTTTGTGACGGCCCTAAAATCTCGAACCTGTAGTTGCTTGTTTGTCATTGTAGGTCAGTTGTTCAAAGATTTATTCATTTTTTGTTGCTCTTGGAAATGCAAATAGTACTCTGGTATCACAGCGCACACTTCTCAGGGTCGCGCTGTCTCCTGGCACGGCCGCTCCAGACCCATCGCCATCTTGAAGAGCCTAGACCACTTTTTTATAGGCAGCATCCATTTCTGATTGGTAAGTGCCACCAACAACTGTAATAGTTGTTAAATATGTTTAGTATCACCCCTTCCTAATTTTATTATTTAACATATTATGTATATGCCTCAGTGCCTCAATTACTTTGTGACTTCTTGGAATCCAGGATAATTTCTTTTTTTTTTTTTTTTTTTTCCCTTTTTGTCTTTTTTCGTGACCGGCAACGGATTGCAACCCTCAGTGTCGCACCCGTACCGGACCGGGACCGGCCACGGGATCACAACCCTCGGTGTTGCCCCCGCCCCTCGCTCAGCCAGTGAGTGGCCGGTCTGTACGTGGGATCCGAACCCTCGGTGGGAGCGCCACCGCGCTTCCCAAGCGGTGCACTACAGCAGTGCGCCACCAGGCCGGCCCCAGGATAATTTCTTTAATGTTCTTTTTTGTCCTCCTAATATCTATTACAATGCTATACAATTAGTATGTGCTCAATACATAGTTTACTTAGTTACTAAACCAGTTCACCAATGGTCTGCTATCTTAGATTTCTCTTCATTACAATGGGAATAATGTTTTCTAATTAAACAGAAAATTCATATAACAAATTCTTAATGCTTGGTCCATGCTATCAAAACAGATATGACTAAGGTATAAAATGCTGTTCTGGCTGCAATTTCCTGGCTGAGCCATGCTGTTTCCCACCTCTGTTTCCCACCTTGCACCTGAACTCCTTGGATCTGGAATATTCACCTCTCTTGAGCACAGATAGGTGCTATTCATCGCCCAAGTCCTCATCTTTGATCAAGCTAATCACTTCCTTTTCTTCTCTGCCACTGCATTTGTACATATTTCAATTATTTCTCCTATGCTAAGTTGTTGTATACTCTGTCTTCACAACTAGGCTGTGACCATCTCTAGGGGGAAGATGTTTGTGACCATAGCAGAGTGCTTTCAAATAATAGATACTCAAGAAAAGCTTATTGTATAAACAAATCTTATTTTGTGTTTTAAAAACCACACTCACATGACTTTTCATTAGAAGTTACGAAAACTCACTGAATTTTCAACAATTTTTAAATGGTTCTTAAAGTGGTGGATATGATGGATTGGCTCCAGCATCCATTGCCAAGATGGGAAGAGCTAAAAATCTGTCTACATTTCCTAAACTCCTTTGCAGCTCAGATTCTGAGTGCCACTTAGGTTGAGGCAATCAAATGCAGTCATAGGACATTTGGAAAGTGGAAGTGAGGAAAAGTCAACAGTTCTTCCACCTCTGCTATGGCTGAAGCAAGAACAGGCAGGGAGACACTGGGCAGCAATTCCTGTTCTGAGGCAGCAATCCCTGTTTAGTCACTAGCCTTCTGGGTGCCAGGCAGGGCATCCAACTTGTGCTGGAGTGGATCTAGCAGGAGCAGCGTGGCTCTTGCTCCTAGTTGCAGTGGAAGTGACTCACAGTCATTCTTGAATAAACACTTCCAGTGAGAGCTTCCTCACTGCCCCCTTTCCAGATTGTGAAAGAGGAAAAAACGTCCCTACAAGCCAGTTCTGGGATGTTGTTCTGGGGTCATGCTTAGGATTCAGTCTGGAGCTAACACTTCCAATGAGTGTTAGCAAGTAGTTTCCAGAATTAAAGCTCTTTCTACTTGAAAGGGCCAGTGTGCGGTTTGATTTCTGCTAATTAACAAATTCTCTTCCTGATTTTCAATGCATGGTATGATGTAGAACATTGAAAATGGTTGTCAAAATGAGAAAAAGGAAGGGAAGGGAAAGGACAGAGAAATAAAAGTGAAAGGAGAGAAAGAAAAAGGAAAAGAGGGGTGGCGGGTAGGTGGGAGAGAAAGAGAAAGGCAGAGGACATTACCCAGACTGTTTTTGCTGTTGTGGTGGTTGTTTTCGTTTGAAGAAATATAAGAGGGATGTTAATGGTCAAGCCACCTTTTGTGCTAACATTTAAAGATCCAGATTATAATAAATTCCAGAATTTACTGCAAATGTTTATGTTAGTCTAACTTTTCAAGACAATGAGTATCGACTCCTTATATATAGTGATGGATTTTTTATTGAAGTGAGCAAACATCACTACTATGTGTGCCCCAAATTCACAAGCACCAGAGGAAATGTGAAGAAAGCTGAGTTTAACAGTGATGCAGAAATACCTTTATGCTATTTTAGGGATCTCCCGCCACATGTAAAACTGACTTGACCAATACAGAGTATCATGTTTTCTAAAAATCCACGAACCTTGACTAGCTTTGGCTATTCCTCTACATTGTAAGCATGTGATAGTGTATCAGGCAAATGTGTTTGTGGATTTTATATACATCTTTGTTTAACAATAACTTTGCTCATGTTGGTCACTTGACATGGAATTCTTGGCCCTTTTTGTTCTCCCAGGGAAAATTCTATTTGTGCCTCAAAAACAAGTTTACATAACACCTCTGTGAAGACTTCAGTGATTACTAGAGCACAAGAATTCATTACACCCTCTTTTTTGTTCCCACAGTTCTGTGTCTGCCTCTTTACATGCTGGCTAATACACAGGTACTGACATGCCTGGCTCCCCTGCTAGGCTGTGAGCTCTTTGGGAAAGTTCATCAGAGAGCTATTGGACACAATAGTTGACACATACTAAAGCTTTTCAATATTAAATTGAAATCAGTCCTGCACCACGACCTAACTGTGTACCTTGAACATAATTTGTTATTTTAATTATCTTATTGTTCAGTGAAAACATAAGAAATAAAGTAGGAGCTACAAAATACATTTATTTTTATTACAGAAATAAAATCACTTAATGGAATTGCCTTGATTGCTTATAAAGAAATTAAGAGAACAAAGAAGGAAATGCTTGCAAAGAAAATTTTACATGATTAATCCACAAAGACATGAAGCATGAAGACTTAGGGAAGGGTCAGGACACTAGACAAAGAGAAAGAGAGGTGGAAATCCCTAAGAAGAAAGTTGAGGGCAATTGTGAGTACCAATGCCTGACAGCCTGGGTTGCCACCTCACAAAAACTGTCTGTTTAATCAGAGGCCAAGGAAATACCATTTTAAAAAATCTAAGGAAACTAGAAGTCAAAAATAACAATTAACGGTACATGTTTATCTAGAAATCTGTCCCAGCAAGAAAATGTCGGTTTCAGTCACTGCAATATTTCACTTTGGGGACTTGAAAATATCGCGGCTTTGGTCTACAAATAAAGTAAATTCTACTTTTAAAAGTACATGGAATGGGGGAAAAAACCCACAACATCTACCTCTCTCCGTCACAAAAAATTAATTCAAGATGGACCATAGACCTAAACATAAAAGCTAAAATTATAAAGCTTCTAGAAGAAAACATAGGAAAATATTTTTATGACCTTGAAGTAGGCAAGATTTCTTATTCAAGAAAACTTCTTATTCAAGAAGAAATCTTATTTAAGATTTCTTCAAGAAACTTTTCATGATTGGATGTCATCAAAAATTTTAAAATTTGCTAATCAAAAAACAGACAAGAAGATGTAAAGATAAACTACAGAGAATCATATTCACAGTACATTTATCTGACAAGATTTATATGCAGAATGTATAAGAAATTTGTACAAATCAACCAGTTTTAAAAACCAAGATATGGTCAAAAGATTTGAACAAATTCTTCCTAAAAGAAGATATAAATAGAGCCAATAAGCACACAAAAAATGTGGTTAACATCATTAGTCATCACATAAATAAAAACTAAAACCACAATGAAATACCATTTCAATCTAGTACAATGGCTAAATTTTAAAAGACTGACAACAGCAAATATCACTCACATCACTGGTGGGAGGGAAGATGGTACAACTCTTTGATAAACTTTTTGGCAGCTTCTTACAAAGATAAACACACACCTACTCTGTTACTCAGTAATTCCCCTATAGGTATTTATGCAATAGAAATTAAATCATATGTATGCAAAAATATTTGTACAAGAATGTTTATAGCAACTATGTTCACAGAAACCCCAAACTGGAAGGAACCTGTATTTACATCAATAGGAGAATGAATAAACAATGCAATATATCTCAGCAATAAAAAGGAATGAACTACTGATACTTGCAACAACATGGAAGAATCTCAGAAACATTATTTAGAATGAAAGAAGCTAGATAAAAGATTATATATTGTATGATTCCATTTATATAAAATTCAACGACAGACAAAATTATTCTATGATGATAGAACAATAATTGTGTAAGTTGGGGGAGAGTGGTAATTTATTGGAGGGGGGCATGAGGGAGCTTTCTGGAATAAAGTTGGGGGAGGTGGTTGCATGAGTGCATACATTGATCAAAAGCCATCAAATTGTACCCTAAATATATGTGCATTTCACTGTATGCAAAGTTTAACCTCCATTTTTTTAAATTAAAAAAGAAAACATTGACATCAAAAAGAAATTTAAAAATTAAGTATGTGTAATTTGATGATACTATTCTTTCATGTAGTAATAGAAGTGACAATTTACTGGGTTCTCACTATGCACCAGGCACAAAGCACTCTACTCATGTAATTCATGTATCCATGGTTTTCTACAGATAAGAAACTTGGGGCTCAGAAAAGGAACTTAAATTGCCAAGAACAAATAGCCAGAAAGTATACCAAATATAGTAATTAGATGAATCAAAGTACACCTTATGCCAAAAATCTATGCTTTTAAGTACTGTGTTATACTAATTCTGAATTTTCCAAAAATCTTTTTCACTAGAACTGAGAAATCAACAACATTTAAATTTTAACATTAAAGTTTTTATAATTTTAGTATGCCATTTTAATAATCCACATTTAAATCTGAGGGCGGCTAAATTTCAAGGGGAAAAAAATAAACCAAAGGCTATATACATGTCTATTATCTGTCTAAAGAAACAACACTAATTTATTGTCTTGACTGACAAAGAATTGATGTTTAAAATATAATAACTGGATCTTAAATTGAGTAATTTTTTGGTGTTATTTCATATTACAAGGTAGGTGTGAGTGTAAGGGAACCAAAAGGTTAGTGCAGTAACCTGGAGTTAGAAGTAGCCATGATGTTACTACCACGAGGCTGAAATGAAAAGAAGAGAGAGTTGTCATGGCCCTGGAAGGAGAGGGAGTTTGCAGAATAACTACCTGTGAGGAACAGTGACTTAACAGGGAAGGATACAGCCAGCACAGGCAAGCCAGCGGAGAGGACACAGCTGAGGCACTCAACACCCTGACCTCACCCCTCCCACGCACACACACACACACTGATCTCCTGCTGGGATTCTGCACTGGATGACCCCAGAGGGCATGCATGCATGTGGGTACATCCATAAAGGGCACCTCTCTTCTCCAGAGAGAATAGTGAAGAAGGGGTGGAGAGGGATCCAGAAGGACAAAAGGCCAATATCCAGCATACGGAGGTGGGTCAGGGCCAGGGGCGCTGTGAAAGCCAAGAACAGATGTACCTAATCCTCCACAGGGAACTTGAGATAAAGCTTTCTGAAGAGGCAAGGCTAGAGCAATTGTGGACAAAGAGCAGACACTTATCCAAGCACATTATGATGTGGAACAGGATTCTAGATGGAAGCGGTAGCAGGTACAAAGAGAACAAGTTGCATTCAGGTAACTACAGCAGGTCAGATGGTGGAGAGTAGGTTTGTGGGAGTAAATGGCAAGAAAAGAGACAGTAAGGAAGCAGAGGTTAAATCACTGATGCTTCTGTTGTCCGAAAGAAAAAGAGTCATCGGAAGATTCTAAGTGGGATACTCCTAGTTTTATGATGCGGTGGGAACTTAGGGAGAGTGGCACTGGTATGCAACAGGAAAGTGCATAGGCCATGGGAGAGAGCTGGGGTAGGAATTTGTGGAAGGATTACAGGGCATCAGCAGAGTCACAAGCGATGTAACAGTGTACACAGTGCTATGATGCTGTGATTTTCTCTCACAATGCTCAATGGTTCCAGTAAGAAAGAGCCAAGAAAAAAGAGAGGAAAAAAAAAGACAGATGTCTGGAATGATCCAAAATTGCTCATCAGTCTTGAGATTGGAGTCAGGTAGAGTGGTCAAGGTGGAAGCACAACGGGTCAAAGTAGATAAGGGGATTGTGAGAGACTCGTCTTAATGACAAATGACATGTTCTAGGTTTAAGGAAGAAGAAGGGGATGCTGACAAGGGAGGATATATTAGAAAATTAATCATCAATAAGGTTGACCGTTAATCTCAAATTCATCTAAAATTCATCTCAATAAGGTTGAAGAACCAGTCTAGTGGAAAGAGAGTACTGGAGCTGGAAGAAAAGAGCCTACAGTCAAGATATGAGATGCCATAGGGAAGGTTACTATTGTGAAGGCATAGTATCTCTGCAGCAAGGATTTGGGTGACCACAGTGAAAAGGAAGAGAAGGTCACCAGAGCTGAAGAAAACAGTAACCTGTAAGGCTAAGGACTCATTTCTGAATGTGTCATATTTTATAGCTGTAGAGGTTGCCCAGAATGACAGAGAGACTCAGAAGAAAGGGGATGTCTGTGCAACATGTACCAAATTATTTGATGAATGTAGAGCAGCAACAGAAGATCAATAGATACCCAAGACAAGAAGTAGAAAGATGAGCCTCAGTGGGAAAAGATAAGGGTGGAGTGAAGGATTTAGAAGTGGCAATTGGGAAGTAGGAAAATGTCAGCCCCTTTCTGAGTGGATCAGATGCTGCTAGGCTGTGCATCATCAGAATCTCTCTAAGTCATAAACAGTTCTTCAGACTTTAAGTGAAACATATATGATTGTTTCAGTGAGAATGCCTCTTGGAAGTGTTAGTGACTCTTTTACACCTGGTGTGACAGGCAGTATGAGAGCCTGCAAGTGAGAAAGAATGTCTTTGTGTTGCCCATTCTCCACACCTCTCTTCAACCTCTGTACTTTCAGAGCATAGGGACAAAGAAAGAAAAGAAAGAAATGTTCATTGAGTGCCTGCTACAGGTCAGCCGTTATGTCAGGTACATGTTAGCACATTTAATCCACAAAAGAATCTGAGACGGAGGCTTTATGTTCTTAATTTCACAGGGGAAGATATGAAGCTCAGAGAGGTTAAGTGATTTGCTAAAGGTCACATGACTTTTATACTAGAGTTGGTATGAAAGGCCCAAGCCCTTCCCACGTGTATCAGTCCATTTCTGTTGTTTAGAACAAAATACCTGGAACTGGGTAATTTATAAAGAAAACAAAATTTATTGCTTATGGTTTCTGAGGCTGGGAAGTCCATCTGGTGGTGGCAACAGTGACCCAGGGGTCTCATATTGCAAGATGGTGGAAGCAGAGAGAGCTGAGAAACAGACTGTCCTCCCTCTTCTTTTTAAGTCCTCAGAAACATGCCCCTGACCATCATTTTTAATCCATTCACTATGGCATGGTCCTATAATCTAATCACCTCTTCAAGGATCCACCTTTTGATTACCATAATAGGACTTCCCACCCTCTTAACAGTCACAATGGGGGCCAAGTTTCTAATACATAAAACTTGAGGTACACAATTCAAGCTTCAGTGAGATTTGGGGGAACATAATTGAATCCACTACACTATGCAATTCAGAAAAGTTGTGATATGAGAACTCGATCACCAATTTCCCCCAAGTGAAGCTTATTTATCCCTGCTTCATTCCTATCAGTGTGTTCTTTTCCAGGAAAGCCTGGACTGGGTCTTTTGGATTCAACCAATTATTTACAATGCAGTGACATACATTCAAAATGCATGTCTTTAAACATTGACCAAACAAAGGGGTGGTCTTGGAGGTTTTACCCTCTAATTATATCCTTTAGGATCCCTAAGCCACCCCTAAATAAACACACTTTTATAAAAACAGTAAACTTAGTCAAATGAAGCTTTAAGATAAGTTCCTAGCCCCACTTCTCACCAGATGGCTGCTACTAAACTCCTATTACGTAGGGATTCTGAATCCACTATTGTCCTTAGGAAAAATACCGGAAAGAATTTTTCTGTAATTTCGCTAGACTGAGCTCTTTACGGGAATAGTTTTTGTTTGTTTTGTGTTTCATTCATATATCCTTAGCATTTAGCACTGTGGTTAGCAGCAAGCAAGTACCCCATGATGTTTGTGAGAAAAAAATGAATGGATGAATGGATGAGTAAATGAAGGCAGGAGCAGTGGTGAAAGTGATGAGGGAATGAATCCTAATCATCTTTGCTTTACTACCACTCCAAATTCTTTATTAAATTTCCTTTCCCATGTCCTCTGTTTATCACTTTCTCCTAACCAATAAAATATTGGTGCAGCAGGTCAGGATTGTAAGCACACTGGGATCTGATGATCCTGTGGCCCCTAGAGAGGTGCCTGGACTTGACCCTCACTTTTTCATCAATCAGTAATAAGTTCTGGACCACCAGATTGTAACCAGCTCCTAAATGCCACAGCCCTGTCTACTCCAGCAATTTTTTTTCACTGAGTCCTTCCATTTGTAGTAGTGGTATCACATATTATACAGACATTAGTAATATAAACAGTCCCACATTCAGTATCCTGCACTGCTGAGGAACTGAGGGGCCTCTATTTTGCCCATTTTTTTCCTTAAAATTCAGCTTTCACTTCTATGCAGGTATCTCCCAATTCTACTATCTAGCCCTGACCCCCCTTCTATAGCTTCTGTACCCCATTTCCTTCATTAATTCATTTCAAATATGTTGAATCTCTCCTATTAGCCAAGCTCCTTTCATTTGATTTCTGAAGCATCCACTTAAGAGCTCTGAGTCCAATATGCCCAAAAGAGACTTTCGCTTCTTTCCCTATCAATCAGCTCTTCTTCCTGACTTTCCTATTTCTGCTCACAGAATAGCTCTATATTTTCATTCACTTACGTTCACTTAGAATGTGGAGTTATTTATCTTAGACTCTTTTCTTCTCATCTAATCACTCTGTCACGCCTCACACATTCTGCTTTTGCAATAGCTCTTGCTCCACTCCCATATTTTCATTCCAATTACAACCAGAATCTGTCAGGTGCTTGTTACCTCTTGTCTTTGACTAAGTCTTTTAACTGGCTTATGCATCCCCAGTCTCACCCTCGCTCCAATTCCTCCTGCAAAGTATCCCCAAATTAACCTTCTGAAGGAGCATCTATTATCATATTCCTGTTCTAGAACCTACAAGATTTTACCATTTCTACAATTATCCTTTCTTCTGCAACAGAGTCCCAATCTCCCTTCCTCCCTTTCCTTTCTTCCTTCCCTTTTTAAAAATCTTTTTTTTCCTTTCAAAAAGATGTCCTGTAAGATAAAATATTATGCAGTTGATAATAACAAGCACTTCTATATGAACAGGTATTGAAATTCCTTCAAAAATATAGTATGCTTCTGGGCCGGCCCGGTGGCGCACTGCTACAGTGCGCCGCTTGGGAGTGTGGCGGCGCTCCCGCCGAGGGTTCGGATCCCACATACAGACCGGTTCCCGCTCACTGGCTGAGCGAGGTGCGGGCGCAACACCAAGGGTTGCGATCCCATTGCCGGTCCCGGTCCGGTACGGGCGCGACACTGAGGGTTGCGATCCGTTGCCGGACATGAAAAAAGACAAAAAAAAAAAATATATATATATATATATATATATATATATAGTATGCTTCCATTTGTAAGGAAAAAAGGTGTGTGTGTGTGTGTGTGTGTGTGTGTGTGTGTGTGTGTGTGTGTGTGTGTGTACAGAAAGAAAATATCTATGGAAAAATGCAAAAAGAAACTGGTAGCAGTGATTCTGCCTCTGAGGAAGGGGAACTATGGGCAGTAGTCATGGAAGGGGGAATACTTTTCACTGTATATCTTTTGTACATTTTGAATTTTGTTTCATGTGAACTAACTACTTCGTGGATATGGATAGTGACCCTCATTTCAAAATCCAAAACAGTATAAAAATTACATCATCCATATTCCTACCACCAGGAATTAATAACTGTTGACTTTTTTCAGATTGGCTCCTAGTCCTTTTATGGTATGTGAAAAAATAAATAAAACTTTGTACCAAAGGTAAAACTCGTTTAACAAGCCACTATCTCTCAGACTCATTCTTGTCTTTCTCCTTCCCTACCTCCCTAGAATCAACCACTATTGTTAAATTTGTCGTGTATCCTTCCAGGCCATTCTCCATCCTTTTACCTACCTACCTAAGCATCCGTAAACAATGTTTAGTTTTGAACATGTATTTTAAGTTTACAAAGCAATATCTTCCTCTATGCAGGATTCTGCAACTTGCTTTTTTTCACTTAAAATTATATTTTGAAAATTATCTATGCTAATATTCATAGAGCTATTTTATTTTTTAATACTGTTTGTTAATACTGTAGCCTACAAAAATACCCTATTCTGTTCCCTTTTTCTATTTTTATTCCCTTTCTATTAATGATAAATTTGTTGTTTCCATTTTTTGCTATTATACTCTGTGCTGCAATAGAAATCCTTTCCATGTCTTAGACACGAATAGTAGTTCTCATGAATATGTACAGAAGCAAAATTGCCAGTTCTAGTTAAATTTACTAGAGCCAGCCGAATTGCTCCCCAAAGTTGCTGGATCATTTTACATTCTGCTAGACTTATACAAATATACTATTTTCTCCACACTCTGACAGCATTTAATATTGTCATACTTTTAAGTTTTCCTCAATCTGATGGGTAAAAAATTTTTACCCTATGGTTTTTGATTTGCATTTACTAACGAAGTTGGAAAAACTCTCGTGTTTATTAGGCATTTGGATTTCTTTTCTGTAAATTACGTATTTTTATTCTTGGTCCATTTTTTTAAGTTGGGTGTCTTCATCCATTCAACATTTAACACATATTTAATAAATGCCTGGTCGGTGTCAAGCATTATTACTATCCCACATGTAACTATGCCCTCTGGTCCTCTGACTATTAATGGCACTTTAATTTTATCTTTCTGAAATAAACATAAAATTCTGCCATCTACTAATGTTATTTCTGTGCTTTACTAAATTATAAATCCCTTAAGTCATATAGCAACAAATATTCATTTACCAGTTTATGGCTTACATAGCAATTTAACTCATATAATCTAATTTAATTATCATCACCACTCCATTGTAATTCATATATAGGATGTATTATGTCACTCAAGCAGTGAACTACTTCCAAATAAAATTGAGAACTGAATTGAGGAATCCAGTTGGTAAGGCTGGCATAGTCCACAAACTTTAAAGCATCATCTTTAAACAAGGTCAGTTTTATATTATGAAGCTCAAAGCATCCACACCACTTAAATATTATTTGAAGATGGCCAAAGATGATTCAACATATATAAGATTTCTTGTATGTTGGTGGTTTCCAGAGTATCATTCTGTGTTAATGCCTTAAAGATTGCTATAAGTGATGTATTTGTTATTTATATATTATTTGTTATATTGAAACTAAAAAGTAAAATGTGCATGTTTTTAAAATAAATTATACTCTATTTTCCATATTTTTTCTAAAGAAGGTACTTTAATTCACCAATGCAACCAGTAAAATTCAGTCTTTATTTTTAAAAAGTGCAGAACAATATGCACTGAATTATATAGCTACCTGTGGAGAGTAGGATTATATACTTTTGTATTACTTGTATTATATGCAATGAGCCCATATCAGTTTTATACTAAAAAGATACATTTTAATTTTTTCTCAGAACATTATTGAACAACTTGAAGAAATGTTCATGATATATCATTAAGTGGAAAACACAGACTGTTAAGCAATATTTATAGTACTATATCATTTTGTTTCAAAAATGTGTATATATGCATAGAAAGGATAAACACTTTAACACTGAACATGTTATGTTTTTAAGTGGTGGGATCATCGGTATTTTTGCTTTCTTCTGTGTGTTCATCTGTATTTTTCTCCTAGTATATATATTAACGTGGAAAAAAAAGTAGCAATTTTTAAGAGGATTTTGTTTAATAGCAAAAATTATTCATGTCAGCACCTGTTTTAAAATAATGTTTTCCATTATTGGAAAGAGTACATATTGGCCAAAGAGTATAAAGTTTCAGTTAGACAAGAGGAATAAGTTTTGGAGATTTATTGTACAGTACGGTAAAACTAAATAAATAAATATTTTCAGTAACAATGTTTGCTAGTCCTTACCCAATCTCAGCATTTAACTGCAGAGCTACTTCTGTTTCTTAACGATTAACAATGCTAAAGGAGTTGCGTAACCATCTAGAACGGGCTTTGCCTGCTCTGCAACTGAGAAGCTACCAGTGCCTGAAAAGGACAATCACCTACTCAGCGGAGACTTGGTTTCTAGCCCCAGCTCTTCACAAATTGCCTGTGAAAGCTTGGCAGAGATCTTTCTACTCTTCCAGTTGCTCTTCTGTAAAGTGGAGATCATACTACCTTCCCTGCCTATTTTAATGAGTGTATGGGGAGGTAAAGGAAAATATATATAAAGCAATATTGAAGGCTGTGAAGAGTTATACAAATGCAAGTTGATAGTATTATGATATAATGTTCAAGTTCAGAGAAAGAGAGACAACCATCAATTTTCTTAGAGACAAAGAGCCCTAAAATTATTAATCTTTTTTCTTTAATCCTTCCCTCGAACTATCACTTGGAGAAGTCAAAACTGTCAAAGCAACTACTAAAGAAAGTAATAATTATCTTTATAGGAACATAATCCAGCTGTCATTCCCGTGAAAAACTACAACAGAGCTGACACACCACTGTTGCTATGTATGCCCATAGCAAACACAGGGACCTGTCAAGGTTCTTAAGTCAATTGTTATCAATGTATGAAGAAAACCCGGTCCTTTCTCAGGAAGAAACAATTTTACCAAGATCATTAATATCATCATCTTCACAATCCACAGAAAATGTATAAAGTATCCATCATAAAATAAAAATCTCAATGATCAAAATCCAATTAACAAAAACCATCAAATAACCAAATATATTTTCCAGTACTCCTTTTTTTTAACCAAAACATTTTACAAGAACACAAAGTGATATAACAGTGTTTTAAATGGCCGAAAATGTAAGCATCATAATGTTGTGAGGCATCCTCCCACAAGAAATGTACTTACACGCCACTAGTGCAGAAAAGGGCAGTTTATTCACTCCAGCTGGCCAGCGTCCGTCTCCCAAGGACCAACCAAGGAAGATCAGCCTTGGGCTTTGGTCTTGTGGGGTTTTTAAAGACAGAAACTACATCCCGTTGGCATACGGGTTTGTCCAGGTGCACAAAGCAAGCTAGGGAGCTAGGTCACAGAGGCTGAGAATGAGCCATTCGAGCAATCAATCATGCAAGTTTTCATTGTGTATGGTTCCTGTTCCCATGTAATAATTCACTGTGTATGGCTCCTGTTTCTATGCAATTGTTTTTTGTTTCTATGAGAAGGTCAATGGTTTCTCATGCAGAAGCGGGGGTAGTCTGCAGGTCAGACAAGGGGCAAAATGGAGTTACTTAGGTTAAGCAGGCAATTCTACAGAAGCAGATAGCGTACGTTATGAGGGTGTAGGGAGCTCTATTTCAATAAGAGCAAGAATTCTTTTTATTCACTAATATATTCCCAGTGTCTACAATTGGGAATATTTGCCAATAAATATTTGTTAAATAAATAGAATTGATTATAACTATAAAATCATATATATTAATTATGACCCTGGGGCATCACATGATCCTTCATCATCAAAGAATATTTTCTTTAAAATCAATATGTTATACTAATCAAAAATAAGAATGAAGATTTTGCACAATGATTGGAAACATTAATGTGTTATCCTTTCCACTTCTCCACCTCCTTTGAATCAGAAAGTATTCAAAATTCTGAATATTTGATCATAAAAATTAATAAATTTTGATTGAAGTTTTCCCCGTCTCTTATGTTCAGGGTACCTCACTGCCACTTCTCTGGAAATTCATGCTGATGACAGGTGTTTTGGAAAGTCTAGCTCAAGATTTCATCTTTCAAAAAAATCTATTGTGATTTCACTATCATTGTATGTATTGCCTGTTCTGTATTTTAAATCACTCCTTTGGCCCTAAGCGTTTACTTCCTCATACAAGTACATACATCTGTTTCTACAGGAAAATGTCCCACTTTCCCAATATTCTGTAAGCTTCTTAGGGTGGGGAACTTAATTTCTTTCTCTTTATATCCCTAGGACAAAACAAATGCAGACTTTTTGATGGTAATACTAAAGGCGAATCCACATATAAATAGGCAAATACTTAGAATGCAGCACGTGAGGTCCTTGGGACTCTAATTCCACAGAATCAGTCACAGTTAGTATTCAATGTTTAGCATAACTTTTTTCTTGCTTCTTTGACAAGTTTATACCTTATCCCAACAGGAGCACATTTAAAATATTGATATTTTTACTTGCAAACAATTTGCAGATAACATATAATTCAATCTGTTCTTCACTAATATTTTTGCTTCTCAACATTTGTTGAACATTAGCTATGTAACAGCAGTACCATGCAGGTTGCTGAGGTGTGAAGGGGAGAAAGAAAAGAGAAAGAATAGAATGTCAAGACAGGCTTCCAGCCCTAGAGAAGTTAGTAAGATAAACCTGTAAGTAATAAAAATGCAATATGACAACATTATGTGTGCATAGGCCAACCCAGTTAGATTTGGAAAAATCACAAAAAGCTTCCCAAAGCACGGAATATGTAACTGGATCTTGAAAGATGAGTAGGAATTTGCCAGGCAGAAGAGGAATGAACTTTCTTGGCAGAGGAAACAGCATGAAAAAAAGGTAAAGAATGAAGAAAAGAGCAAATATTTCTAATGGCTGGTGTTATTGGTGGAATTGTGTCCCCCTAAATTCATATGCAGAAACCCTAACCCCTAGTACCTCAGAAAGTGACTGTATTTAGACATACAGCATTTAAAGAGGTAATTACATTAAAATGGGGCCATTAGAGTGGGCCTAATCCAATCTGACTGATGTCCTTAAAAGAAGAGGAAATTTGGACACAGAAAGAGACAGGAGGGATGCCCATGCGCAGAAGAATGACCATGAGAAGACAGAGCAAGCCAAGAGAGACCTCAAAAGAAACCAAAACTGCTGACACCTTGATCTTGAACTTCTGGTCTCCAAAACTGAGAAAGAAATTTCTGTTGTTAAGCCACCCAGTCTGATGTCTTGTGTTATGGCAGACCTAGCAGACTAATACAGCTGGAATTAGGATGCCTGGGTGCTTGTAGCTCCTCCTCAGCACTCATATACTATGGAGGGTTATCACCAGTGCACTGACCCATTATTTCACTATGATCCATTTATGTTGGTGTCTTTCCCAGTAGATTTGGGAGCAGGTACCAATGAGCTCTAATTTTTAATGTCTCCAGCACCTTATTCAGTGCCTGGCTCATAATAAGTAACCAAAATATTTTTTTAACTTTTGTTATTTTATTGCACAGACACTGCAGTGTGTCCAATAAAAAATATATACATCTAAGTTCATCATCACTAATGATTGCATTTAGAGGATGATTTATCTCTATTTAATGATTATTCCTATAACAGAACAATGTGTTTGTACATTTATTTTTACCAGTTGCCTTTAGAATAATTTTATTGAGTTCCCAAGAAAATTCACAATGTGCTTTAAAGAGATTTTATTAAATGTATGGATTGATTTTGGAAGAATCAACACGTCAACATATTAAATTTTTTTATCACATGACGAGGGATGTCTCTTCATTTATTAATAGTTTTTAAAATCTACTTTGTAAGTCTTTGTAATTTCCATTAAATAAGCTATGCATCTTTTATTAAATGTATTCTATGTATTTAAATTTTTCATTTCCAAATATGATCTTTTTTTATTATATTATAGCTAGTTATTACTGATCTACAGGAAAGCTATTAATTTATATATTTATTTTGGATCATACCATCTTACTGAACTTCTTACCAGTTTTAACAGTTTTTAAATTGATCCATTTGGGTTTTCTGGGTAAACAATCAAATTATCCACAGATAATGATAATTTTATCTCTTCAAAATATGTACCTTATTTCTTTTTCTTGTTTTATTGTATTGGGCAGAAGTTACAGAACAATATTAAACAATAGAAATCAAGCACTGCTAGTCTTGTTTCATTCTCTAAAATTTCTCTTGTTTTTGCCCATTGATTCCAGATAAATTTTTCTACTGTGTTAAGAAAGTTTTCTTTTATTACTAATTTCCTATTTAATCAAGAACAGATTGTTGAATTTTATCAATTACCTTTTCATGAACTAAAACTATGAAAGTTGTTAAAGCTAATGATTTGTACTTTGAAATGGTAACATATGGGAACCATCATAAGCTCCTGGTGAAAACCACATATCTTGACACAGTGATTGTCTGATGATGAGATAGTATATTTTATCTCTCCTTCAGGAGATATAGGAAAGGACCGGCTGTGATAAGTTTGGTTGGTGCCATAGCCAAAACTTAAAATATGGCAGTCCAATTGTCGCATGCTATCAATCGCCCAAAGTAAGCGGATATAGCATTATGTAGATTTACTCTTTTGATTTATTGATGGGAACAAAACAAAGTTTCTGTCTAGAACAATATTTGGCATTAAGTAAGTACTAAATAAATACTTGTTGAATAAATTAATAAGTAAAAAATACTTAGGGTGAAGTGGCTTTTTTTTTTTAAATTAATTCTTGGACACTTTTTCAATTTTGCCCATAGTTTTTAGTCAATTTAACTTTCGATTCTTAATTTAAATTTAGACATCTGTTTTTCTAGAAAATAGTCCACTTTATCCAGACTTTTAGTTTTTAACACATGTTAACTAAACAACTTTAAAAATTACTCCATGAAAGAGAAAGATCTGCAATATCTGTTTTGCTGTTATTGTCATCAATTAAAGAGCTATGTGAGGTTTCTTTTCTTTTTCATTTCTAAGGAACAGGGTCCTTAATTTACACTTTTCTTATTAATTTCTAACTTTATTTAACTGTTACCACAGAATGTAGCCTGTATGCTTTTTTGCTTTACTGAGATTATTTTTGTGATTAATATTTATAAACGTACCCAGATTAAAGGAAAAGGGTGTATTCTTTGGGACATAAGGTACAATCAATAACTATTAAGCCTTCTGATTACATTTACACCCCGATGATGCTTCACTCCCCACCCTCTTTTGTTTGCTGGCTTGATCTGACAATGACATGAATCAGTGGTGTTCATGGATGCTAGCTGAGTGAAAGAATGAATATAATAGAACAAATTGATTAAGGGATACCTAAACAAAAAAAGTCAAAATGTAAAAAGCCAATTATAAGACGTATCTTTATTGATAGGAACATTTTAAATTTTATTTAATGGTGTCTAACTTTCTAATATAGAATGAAATCCCACGTATTTTAAAAGCATGTAATCTTGGCACAATAAAAATGATAAGCACTAGTTTTTAAATGTGTGATGAAATGGTATATTTTATTAAAATATACCATGAAATAAAACATGATGGTAATTGATAACAGTCTATTTGTTTGTTTTTCTAATCGAAATATACATGCCTGTCACAAAGGAGGCAAAGTGATTTAAATTCTGGCTCCTTCATGTAATTTCAGAGTACTTATTCATTTCTGAAAGGAGGTGGGCAGATTACTATAATAATGCTTACAAAGGATCTAATACTAAAGAACTTCCCAATGAGTTGAGCTTATATTTTTAGGAGTTAATTTTTTATTAAATTTATATTAATTTAATGGTGTTCTATCTTCAACTGTTTCAAAGAGAAAGAAACATCAGTGTGTAATACTTCCTTTGGGGAAAGATACATCTGCCAAAGTTATTGTTTTTGACTTCTAAAAATGAAATAAAAATTTGCAAAAAGTAGGTAATATTTACTATTTCATGATATTCAGATTAGCAGAATCATATTGTCAGGCCTTTATTCTTACTTTTAACTAAAATTGTGAAATTCATTATTTAATACAGAGAAGTCAATAAAAATACAATCATCAGCTGTATCTAGAAAGGACATAACATGGAAAATAAAGCAAAAGCTGATACTTCAATGAATCAAAACAGGTGTGAGCATATGTGAAAAATATAACTGTAATTGCCACAGGATTCTTACCTTTGGTTGTTTAATTAATACATCTGTGTCTTCTAGAAGTGTAGTCAATGATGTATCCAAAACAAAGCGGGATATACTGTAAATCTTGACATTGTCAAAGTCCAGGCCCTAATTTTTTAAAAATAATTAATACACTGATTTCTTCCTTAAACACGCGCAAATAGCTAGTTTTCTTAATCATTCCCAGGGAAAGAAACAGTTCCGTGGCATTGACAAAGGAGGATTACATGACTCAGTATTGGATTTGCGGATTAATATACAGATGAAAATAACAGCAACTAAATCACCATTATCCTTCACTTGAACCTGAGCTTATTAATATGTATGAGAGTTAGGAATAAAAGGGGGTTCCTCAAAGCTATACCTCTTAAATGTGGTAATATTACAAGGCAACATTGCCTGATGAATTTTATTAAAATTATACTGCCAATTTCACCCAGGGTTACAATCTTGAAAAAATTGTCTAGGTTTCTACAAAGTATGATTAAATATTCAAATATACTGCCATCATATTAAAAACTATTAAAATATAAATAAGGTGCACTTAGTTTTTCAATGATCTTTTAATTGTGTATTTTGTGAAACAATTGGATATTTGAAACCTGGTCAACAAATAATACGAGAGTGAGCTTGCCTGAAAGAATAATTTATACTTTGATGTGCAAAAACCATCGCAATATGCCAGTTAGTGTCTAACTGTCACTCTAATGACCTAAAAGTAAATTTCCCTAATAACTTCTTTATGCAACATGTGACAGTCTACATATTCGCAAAACCTTTGATAATGGCTAAAAATCAGAATGGCATAATACCACCTACATTTAGCAAAACTGCCTTTATTTCAATCTGTCAGCTCCAAAAATACCTAATTCTTTCTCCGGTACTCACTGTTTTTGTCCTGCTGAACAATTAGCCATTGAACAACCCAGTAATATTCATTGCCTCAATCAAATGGCATCAGCTACCAGTGGGGTAGAAGGCTCTCGAAAGAGAAGATACCCCAAAGTGGCTGGCAAAGAAAATTAGACAAGTACTGAGTACCTTAGGAAAATTGGCTTTTGAAATCCAGAATTTAAAAAATAATTTTCTATTTCTAATTATAAAGTAAAACATGCCTCATAAAATGTTATTACAGAATGAAAGAAAATAAAACTGAAATATATTCTTACCATATTAGGATAACCAATATTAACATTTTGGTCATGCCCACCATTATACATTTTTAAAATAAAATCATTCTGATTTTGATATGATATTTTGATTTTGATATTTTTGATATGTTATGATATATTTTATATTACTAAATATATGTCAAAAGCCTACTTTCTAAGATTGTGTAATATTCTATCATATTCCATTATTCTAATTATTAATTGATTTCTCTATGATAGGACATTTTTTTCTCTGGCCTAAAGAATTTCAGAATGAATGTTCTTATTCTGAAGTAATTACATACATCTGTGATTATGGAGTATTTTCTTGGAAACTGGATTACTAGATTAAATTGTATTAACATTTTTATGACTAAATTTATATTGCTAATATAACTTATAGGAAATTTGTCCATCAAGTTAAATAAATCACTATCATTTGTATTTTATTGCCTTCTTTCAACTCACTGATCAACATTTTACCAAATATACCATTTTTTTTTTCCTTTTTGTCTTTTTTCGTGTCCGGCAACGGACCGCAACCCTCAGTGTCGTGCCCGTACCAGACCGGGACCGGCAACGGGATCGCAACCCTCGGTGCTGCGCCCGCCCCTTGCTCAGCCAGTGAGCGGGAACCGGTCTGTATGTGGGATCCGAACCCTCGGCGGGAGCACCGCCGCACCAAGTGGCGCACTGTAGCAGTGCGTCACTGGGCCGGCCCCCCAAATATACCATTTTTATTTAATTTTTTGCAATCTTGTTCTTAAACACATACCCTTTAAGCAGCTCATGTGCATGTTTTTGATAAATCCACTTCTGTTATAAATTCCCCAAACTAACCAATATATCGACTTGTTTCACAATTTAGCTTTACGTTAAAATGTTATTGTGCCAATCCCTTATATTATGCTCCTGTAAAAGAAAAGCTACTTAACCTACTTAAGAAAATTAAATCTTGTTTTGAATAACATAGCAGTATCTTAAACCTATTTCTATAAAATTAATTGTGATTAATCTGAAAAGCATGAAATAATAAATGTTACAGGCAAAAGTAAAATAAGTGATGAATAGACACACAAAGAAAATTCTGAAGAGAAGAAACTTAACTTTTCTCGATGCTAAATAAATGTTTTAAATCCTAAAATAACCCTGAGAAGCAGATACTCTATCTACCTCATGTTATGCAGGAGGAAGTGAAGGTTGGGAGATGAAGTAATTTGGCCAGGATCACACAGTGTCAGTATGTCTCAAATATTGCATGAGACAAACTTAAAATTTAACAGAGTTTAATTGTAAATATTATTTTCTGGTTAGGAAACATTCTAGGGTTAGTTAGAGCAATATTTTTCTAGCCCTACCTCATGCGTGAAAGATGTAACTAAAATAAATATACCTAAAAATAAAACAATATGACAAGATTGGGAATTTGCTCCCATATATAGCCATAGAATGTTCATATTCTCATGGTTTTCTTTTTTATTTGAAACTTTCCTAAAAGATTTTAATGAATTAAATAAAACAGTCAGAGCAATGATTCTGATTAACTTTTCTTTTTCCTGCCAACTTGACTTCTGGTTGACATCATGAAACTTCACAGAACCTGTCATCATAAAACATCTCTTCCACGATGAATCATATACATGAAAAAAAAATCTTTCCGTATTCACAATGACTCATTTGTCTTATCTCAAACGCTCCTTTCTTTACTAGTTCTCTCACTTCCTTCATGTGTCTTTTCCTTTCCAAAACTATGATTAAGGATGAACTGAATAATATTGATTCTTGAAATCATGGGTGCTCACATGTGTTCTTGAGAAAATTACTTAACCTTTCTGAGCCTCAGTTTCCTTATCTGTAAAATGGAAATATAACACCTATCTCAGGTGTTTTCTGAGAATAAATGGAGCAAGATTTAGCCTATCACACACTGTTGGCATGTAACAAGAACATTTAGTAATATGCTCTCTCTTCCTTTCCCTTCCCTCTAAGCTCTTGGACAGCACCTAAACTGGAGCTTAGCAGCATAACGCTTAGGCCTCACCTAGTATGCTGCAATGGGACTTCTCATAGCCAGGGACATGTGACTCTTAAGTAAGTAACTTATGCAAAGATACAGAGCCATTATTTATACCTTGTTTCTAAATAATTTATTATATAATTTTAGCAAAATGTGACCAAATGAAATAATCCATTTCAATTTTTTACATGAAAATCTGTTTTATGTGAATTTTATGTCTTATAATCCTTCCTAAAGGCATAAACTGCTTTCAAGTGTTTGTTCACTCATTCCACACATAACTCCTGAGCGCCTACAGTGTGCTGGGTACTGTTCTATGATCTGGGAGCACACAAAAGTCCTTTCCTCAGAGACATACAGAGGGAGGCAGAGAACTGGAGAGATGATTACAGTACAGCGTGATAAAGAGCTGAGGGAGCACATATGAGGAGTCCAAAGGTTTGGGGAGGAAAAGAACTGAACTGGAAGACTGAGGGGGTGGCTGGGGTGGTGATCTCTTTGCTGAAATTGAACGTAAGTAGGAATTTTGTCTGCATATATAAAACATACATACGAAGATATTTTACCCAAGTTTCAAAGGGTAGGAGTGCTGTGTTATGGTGTGGTGTGTTGTGTTGTGTTTTCCCCTCCACAGTGTCATTAGCTTGTATCACTGGATTTCTTTTCCTGGGACCTGCAGTAACCTTGACTGATGGAAAGAACATAGCCACATTGGATTATCTATTTAGTAGGCTACTTTTAATCTGGTCCCCTGTCTTGCTTTGTCAGCTCCCTCTAAATCTTTATAATCCTGTTTAAACTACCTCTAACTATAGATGCTCATCTGCATGACATTGATTCTTTGCATTTTTATTGTAAAAATTGCATGATTTGAGGGATTCTGGCTCTTGGGCCTAAGTTATTAAATATTTAATAGTTGGTCTTCTAACATACCAAGACCTTCAGCCAAACTGATCAAAGTCTTCTATTTATAAACATAATAATTAAATGTTATGTAATTAATTTTTTAATGTCTATCTCTCCTGCAAAAATTGTAAACTCCATGAGGTCAGGAACTTTGTCTATGTTGTCCATTACTGTGTCTCTACTGTATGGCTTGCTGCTGTGCATAGTTACTCATTCAACAAATATTTATTAAGTGTCAGGTACTCTTCTAAGCATGGGAAGTCAATAGTTAAAACTAAGTTTCTACCCTCCTAAAGTGTACATTCTAATGGGGTGGGAAAGACAATAAACAAAATAGTGTTAAGTTTAGCCTAAAGCTTTCTTCAGACATAGTAAACCCTAACCCAAATTGATGTGTAAAAAGACTGTAACCTACTCTTGTAACCTAACTTGATATGCAGACTGTAATCTACTCTTGTAACAAGTAGTAGTCTCAGCCAATTACAGGCAGCCAACTGTTCAAACCATGTTCAAGTAAGGCAAGCACCCAACTGTAACCAATCCAGCTGTTTCTGTACCTCACTTCCATTTTCTGTAAGTCACTTTCTTTTTCTGTCTATAAATCTTTGCCAAACTCGCAACAACCCTGAAATTGCTCTGAACCTAGTCTGGATCTGGCAGCTACCCAATTGGCAAATCATTCTTTGCTCAATTAAACTCTGTTCAATTCAATTTTTCTAAAGATTTTCTTTTTAACAGTAGTAAACATAAGAAGTCAGGTGATGATTACTAATATATTAAAGAAGAAAGCAAGGTAAAGGGAGAGTAAATTATATGGGGTCAGATAAGACTGTCTTAGAAGGAGTATTGAGGGCAGACCTCATTTAGCAGAGACCTGAATATAGTGACAAAGCTAGTCATGCTCACTTCCAGGGGAAGAGCCTGACCAGCAAGAAAACATGTGCAAAGATCGGACTGTGTGGGAGTGCTTAAAGAAAAGTAGGGAGACCTATGTGGCTAAGTCAGAGAAAGCAAGGGGAAGAGGAAGTTAAAGAGTTAAGGTCTTTAGAAGACGGATCATGTAGAGAACAGTTACGAGGCTTTTATAATAATTCATTGAGAAGTGACCATGGTTCAGACCAAGATGGTAGAAGGGAAGATAGTGATAATGGGTCAAATTCTGGATACATTTTTAAAACAGAAGCAGTAAAATTTCCTGATTGATTGAATGTGAAGAAAGACCCTAAATTTTTTTGACTTAAAGCAATGAAAGGAGAGGTTGCACTGTGATGAGATGGGAAGGACACCAAGAAGAGCAGGCTTAGGGTGGAAGGAGATTAGGAATTCTGTTTGGAAAATAAGAAGTTGTGCATGACAGTGCCTCAGGAATGTTCATTGGAATGAATGAATGAAACACTTCTTATTTTCTTGTACTTATTTTTATTAAAGAGGATTCAACCAAGAGGAAATAGAGGCTATACAGCTTTGCAAGTAGCAGTATTAATAAAGAAATAAACAGAACTGCCTTCCACAGCCCTTTGAGTGCAAAGGTTCTCATGCAGATTTCATTGGCAGAATTTGGGGATCCAGACCCGCATGATTTGGTATATACATTAAAAATGTGTTCTTTTCAGAGATGATCCATGATTTCCATAAATTATCTCCCCAAAATAGCTAATGTGAATCAATGTATTAATTCAATATACATTTATTTAGTACCTATTAACTCTTCCTTATTTAGAGACCTCAATGTGAGTCTAAAATAAGTAAAATGTGCAAGATTAATAAAATGCTATTATTCTTATTCAGTTAAAAAAAATTAGATAGAAAGTATTACATGCTAGGCACTAGGTTAGGGAGAGTCCCCATCACCTACTATGAAAGGCAGTTTAGCTTAATTGTCAGGAGTATCAGCTTTGGATGTTCAACAAACTTTGGTTCAAATCCTGGTTTTTCCACTTGTTAGCTGTGTTACCCAGGGCAAATTATGTAACTTTTCTATTTCTTAATTAAATGATCTAGATAATGTATAAACTGTCTACTGAAAATGAGGTGCTCCATATATGGCTAGATTTCTGTTAATGAGCAAACTATCTTTGATTATATGCATCCGACAAGGGATTAAAATCCAGAATATAAAAGAAACTCAAACAACTTAAGAGTAAAAAACAAGTGATCCAATTTAAAAATGGACAAAGGAGCTGAGTAGGCATTTCTCAAAGGAAGATATACAAATGACCAACAGACATATGAAAAAATGCTCAACATCACTAAGTATCAGGGAAATGCAAATCAAAACCACATTGAAACACCATCTCACACCAGTTAGACTGGCTGTTACGAAAAAGACAGAATAACAAATGCTGGTGAGGATGCAGAGAAAGGGGAACCCTCCTACACTGTTGGTGGGACTATAAGTACAGCCATTACAGAAAACAGTATTGAGTTTCTTCAAACAACTGCAGATAGAACTGCCATACAATTCAGCAATCCCACTGCTGGGTATATACCCAAAGGAATGGAAATCATCATGTTGAAGGAATACCTGCACTCCCATGTTCATCGCAGCTCTGTTCACAATAACCAAGATATGGAACCAACCTAAATGTCCATATCCATTGATGGATGATTGGATAAGGCAAATGTGGTATACACCATAGAGTACTACTCAGCCATAAAAAGGAATGAAACTCTGCCATTTGCAGTAATATAGATGAACTTAGAGAAAATTATGTTAAGTAAAATAAACCAGGCACAGGAAGAGAAATACCACATGCCCTCACTTGTAGGTGGGAGCTGAAAAAAAATTAAAATTAAAATTAAAATTAAATTAAATAAAAAAGAAAGAAAGATAAAACAATCACAATAATTCATTGAACCTCAAAAGGAAAAGAATGGAACTAAGGCCACCAGAGGTGGGAAAGGGGGAGGGGGAATTGGCAAGAAATTGGTAAAGGGCCAAAAAGAAATGATTATATTGTGTAATGATAAATATAGTAGTAATTTTAAAAAAAGAGAGAGAGAGAGATACTCTACCTAAAACTCTTCACACCATGCCTAGAACAAATCAGGTACTCAACTATGATAACTTTTAAGATTATTATTTTACTGAGAGATTGTTCCTGGAGCTCACTATTAAATTAAGAATTCACCACAATAGTATTAAATTTCTAATTAAATAACATAATCAAATACAAAAAGGCTTGAAGAGATTCAGACAAGAGAAGGAATCTATCAGGGAAGAGAGTATGGTTGTACCTGGAAATTTTAAGGTTTTAAATCATTTGGGTAAATATGAAACCATTTCTAACTATGTCATGTTGTGCCTTATATATACCTAAAGACTTGCAGATTCTGCAATGGAAATACGATTGTTTTATTACCCTTCCCCCAACTGACTATGGGTTTATCTTTCTCAGATATGCCACATCATCCTTAATATCCAGCTTCCTAAATTCTGTTGTTGCTACCACTTCACCCACAGGCCTGCCCTTAATATTAGCAGGAGTGGGGAAAAGGAACAAATGGAGGCCTACTTACTATATGCCTGAATATTTAAAATCAAGCAAATTAACTGTTAAATAAAATGTTTTGTTCTCACTTTGTAAAACATACCTTTGTAGCAAAATAATAATTTAAAAATCTATAAAGCAATGATTTTAATATAATTAAAATTTAGCAAAATGTCAAAGACAACCAAATTTAATGACTATTGTACATGTCTGGGTGGGTCTATTGATGTTTCAGGGATGTTCATATTAGTAACAAAGATATACATAAATGCTAAGTTATCACATATTCCATATAATTTATTTTACTGCCTTCTCAGAAAAAAATTACTAAGTATATTGTGTTAATCAAGATTTTACATTACTTGTGTCCAGCTGACAGCAGTGCCAAGTTAGATAACACTTTTTGAGTCATAGACTTTAGGCCATTTTTATTAATTTCTATTGGGACAAAATTTGCATTGTTTGCTTCTCAATACAATTCATAAAATGAGACTAAGATTCAGAAATACATCATGAATGTTAAATATTATGTTCAAACATTGCAAGAGGCTCCCACAAATCAGCTACACTGTGGAGTTAACTTTTGCTCATGAAAAAGTAGCTTGATCCCAACTGGACAAAATGTATGAAACAACTGTTTTCAAAATATTGGGCAAAAGGCAACACAGGACTATGATACTTGAAAGAAGTGGGAGAAATGAGTTTTCCAGAGACAACTTTTGAATTGTGATATGAGAAAAAAGAAGCCGAGGAGAGCCCAGCCATCTTGCTTAGTTAAGGACTCAGAAATAAGATCTTAGAGACCAAAGTGGCTAGAATTTGCAGAGCAAAGTTCTAGGGAGGAGAAAGAGATTCAGAAATCTGCAGAGAGGCCTTCTCAAGTCGTTAAGTGACTCAACGCAGAAATATGTGCATCCGTGCAATGCAGCTGATGCATGAAGAATGTGAAGCGATTTCTTATAGGTTTTAGAAAGTCCCTAGCAAGCACAAGCCACCCTCCTTTGTGCCCTGGCCCTATTTTGCCTGGGTCTGACAGAAAGCAATTTCACCATCTTTTACAACAACTAGAGGGAGATTTCATAGCGTGGGAAAGAAACAAAAGAATATCACAGCCTTCTAATCAGAAACAATATAAGCTAGGAGATAATAGGACAATATCTTTAAAGTGCTGAAAGAAAAGAACTATTGTTAACTTGTACTTTTGTACCTAGGGAAAATAGCTTTCAAAAACAAAGGCTATATACAAAGGTACTTCAAAAAGTTTGAGGAAAAATAGAATCAAAAGATAATACAAATCTTCCCACAAACTTTTTTTTTATTTTAACTTCTCAATATACATTGTAGTTGATTTTTGTGACCCCTTACCCATTCTTCTTTCACCCCCCCTCCCCTGCCCCACTACATCATATCTGTTCACCTGTCTTAACAAGTTCAAGGAATTGTTGAAGTGCCCCTGTTCATTTTTTTCAGACAAGCGAAAACTGAGAAAACTTACTGCCAGCAAATCTACACTACAAGAAATGTAAAAGGAATTTCTTCAGACTTTAATCCAACTAAATCCAACTTCTTCAGACTTTAACCCAACAAAACATGTAATCGGACTAAACAGCCTAATTAAAAGCAGAGATTTTCAGATTGGTTAAAAAACTAAAATGCAACTGTATATGTCATTTACAAGAAATAAGCTTTAAATATAAAGACATAGATAGGTTAGAGGTAAAGGGGCAAAAAAAAGCATAACATGTAAACTCTAATAATAAAACTGCTGATTTAGCTATATTAATGTCAGACAAAGTAAATTTTAAATCAAAACATATTATCAGAAATAAATGGGGATATTTTATAATGATAAAATTGTAAATTCATTAAGACACAGAACTTGTATATGCACCTAACGACAAAGTTTCAAAAGCTCATAAAACAAAACTGATACCACTAAATTTATAAACAAACCCACAATTACAGGTGATTTTAACACTCCTTTCTCACTAATTGATCAAACAGATTTAAAAATTAGTACTAAACTAGATTTTGAGCAACTGAATTAACGTAATTGACATTTTTTTTTTCTTATTGTAAGTCGTTTATTGTAGGATAATTTACAAATACCTTGCTGCCTTTAGTAATTCAAATGGACCAACAATTTCTTCTGCCAAAGACAGCAATACGCTAAAAACGAAATCAGCTCACTGAATTTTCCTTCTTCACTTCTTGTCTGAGGATGAAACTTGATTTTCATTAATCTAGAGCTGCAGTACTGGAGATAATTTCAATCAACTCTTTTGTGATGACAGTTTGGTGAGTGCAGTTGAACATCAGAGTCAATTTGTCAATCATCTCAGAAGCGTTCTTGCTGGTGTTGTCCACAGCCTTTATCCTAGCACTCTGCTCACTGGTGGAGGACTCCTTCAGAGAGTAGCAGATGATGTCGTGCAGATTGTATTCTTGGTAATTTTGTAGCACATCAGCATCAATCTCATCACAGATACTCTTGCTTTCAGCACTTGCAATGGTATTAAGAGAAAAGATGGGCTTTTCTTCTGTTTTATAGGAGATGACAGACCTGAATTGATTCAAGATGATAGAGCCTTCATCAAATTCATATCCAGAATTTCATAACTCAAGGGCAATGACTGACGCATCTCCAAAAGTAGGAGGCTTTCTTCCCACTTCTTTAAATGTCACCAGAAACTGGTCAGAATGAGTCCTGTAAAGTATGCTCTGGATTTTATCACCGGTGCCAACAAGCATAACTTCTTTTCCAGCTGCTATGAGCATAGCCACTTCATTTTTCATCTGTTTAGCAACAGAGGAATGGATAGCACCACAAAGTCCTCAATCTGAGGACACACCAATAAGGAGGTATTTCTTCTTGTAGTTAGGCGCCTTAATATCAACTTTTTCATACAGAGCCAGAGATCCTATTCCATACACTCGAGCCAGTTTCAGCTCCCTCTCAGCTTGGGCATATTTTGCTGCTGCTACCATTCTCATAGACTTAGTAATTTTCAGGATATTTTTGATTGACTTTAGTCGCCTGGTAATATCTTTCAAAGCTGCCATATTTTGAACTTGGATCCACTGTGGCTGCAAGGCCTAGGCAGACAGCCCAGAGATGTCCACCCAAGAGACCATGGTGGCATCAGCTCTGCTGAAGGTCGGTCAGACTCGTAATTGACATTTATAAGACACTATACCCAACAACTGCAGAATACACATTCTTTTCAATTTTGCTTGGAACATTCACCAAGATAGATCATATGCTGGGCCATAAACCAAATCTCAATAAATTTCAAAGGACTTATTATACAGAATAGGTTATGTATCTAGAACAGAATTAAATTAGAAATCAGTAACAGAAAGATATCTGGAAAATCCCCAAATATTTGGAAATCAAGCAACACATTTCGAAATAACTCATGGGTCAAAGAAGAAATCACAAGGAGAATTTTAAAAATATTTCAAACTAGGGCCGGCCTGGTGGCGCACTGCTACAGTGTGCCGCTTGGGAGTGTGGAGGCGCTCCCGCCGAGGGTTCGGATCCCACATACAGACCGGTTCCCGCTCACTGGCTGAGCGAGGTGCGGGCGCAACACCGAGGGTTGCGATCCCGTTGCCGGTCCTGGTCCGGTATGGGCGCGACACTGAGGGTTGCAATCCGTTGCTGGACGTGAAAAAAGACAAAAAGGAAAAAAAATAAAATAAAATATTTCAAACTAAATGGTAATAAAAACACAACATATCCAGAATTTGTGGTATGAAGCTAAAGCAGTATTTGGAGGCAATTTTAACTTTAAATGCTTGCTTTAGAAAAGAATAAAGGTTTAAAATTAATGATTTAAGCTTTCACTTTGGGAACTAGAAAAAGAAAAGCAAATTAAACGCAAGGTAAAAGGAAGGAAGTAATAAAAAATAACAGCAGAAATGAATGAAATTTTAAAAATTGGTAAAGAAAATCAACAAAGAGTTGGAAAGATTAATAAAATTGATGACCCGTAACTAAACCAATTGAGAAAAAAATAAAGAATCACAAATTACCACCAGCAGTAGGCTAGGCACAGTGCTAGGCAGGACTGTAACATTTCTGCAAATAGCTTCAAGCCTCCTCCCCAATTACCACCCCTCCTCTCTAGTCACTCCAGTTCCTGCCCCAGGAACCTCAGATCTTCACACAAGCAATTGAGGGATTAATGCATCACACAGCAGGGACCCTCCCAGACCTGCCCAAGATCACAGTGGCCTTGTCCCTTGAGGTTCTAAGACTCTACTGATTGTTAATTATTTTGACCATCACCACTGTGTCTAGGTGACCCAGCACCAATAAGACAGAAGTTGACATTTTATACGGTCTCATCTAGAAACAGGCAGTGAAGGAAAATACACTATAAATTTCTGCTAGGCAACATTAAAACTGGAAAAACAGTGATCTTAAACAAGTTTAAATATTTTTTCTGTATGTTTTTATCTTTTCTTTCAGAAATAACAAGAATTACAGTGAAGTGCCTAAAATAGATCCTAACATTAAACTGGAACTCAATTTTTTAGAATTTATTTTAATTGACACATTGCAATTGTACATATTTATGGGACACTATCTGATGTTTTGATATATATATGTTGCATAATAATCCAGTCAGGGTAGTTAGCATATCCACGCATTGATCATTTCTTTGTGGTGAAAACATTCAAAAGCCTCTCCTCTACTATGCAATATGCAAAACTTAACATAGTCACCCTACTGTGCAATAGAACACCAGAACTTATTCTTGCTATCTAGTAATTTTGTACCCATTGGCCAACGTCTCCCTGTTTTCCCTTCCCCACTCCCCTCCCCAATCCCAGGTAACCATTGTGAAACTCAATACTTTTTAAAAATTCATCTCAAAGGTATATTTTTTGAGGTTTTTAAAAATAACGTCCAATTACCAAATAGGTTAAGAGCACAGACTCTGAAGCCAGACTTCCTTGGTCAGCATTTCAGCTCTACACTTACTAGATATGTATTCATGTTACTGTGGACTAAATTACTAAATCTCTGTGTACCTCTGTTTCCTTAGCTGTAAAGTGGGGATAATAACAGTATTTACCTTGTAGGATTTTTATGAGGATTTAAAAAGCAACTATTTATAAAGAGCTTAGAATAGTGTTTGTCACATAGTAAATGCTACATAAGTGTCTGTTAGGTAAAAAGTAATATATACCTTAGATCACATTTACTGTCATCATCAACCTTTGATAAAGAAAAAGTTTCAAGTCTGATGTGCAAAGAAAATGTTTAAATAGAAATCTAAATTTTAAGGTTTGTTATCCAAAATTGCCATAAATCTCCCTGCCTTTCAAGTTTTACCTATTCCCCTCCTCATGACATTCCTCCACAAAGCCATCCACATGTAAAAGTGGGTGCCTTGGATTGTTATGTTGACTAATTGTTCTTAACTCTTCTCTCATCAGCCAGAGAACAAGAAAAGCAAGATTGAGGCCTCTGCTATGAAACTCCCAGGTAATAAAGTTAATAGCACTGTTTGTGATTACCTAGAGCAAAGGGAAGGTGAGCAGACACGAGTATTTTCTCAGTGCTGATGCTCCAGAGCACAAAGGCACCCCATTTTCCATGGTGAGGGTTTTAGCAAGAACTGTGCCCATATCTTGTTACATAAATGACTGCTACCAAGCCTTCCAACCTTGTCTAGGTTACTCAACCTCACTCTTTGCCTCTGAGCCCTCATCTGTAAACTGAGCATTAATAGACTATGCTGTAAAATTTAATGAGTCAATAAAGTGCCTGCACATTATGATATAGCAAGGATACCATAAATGTAAGCAATTATTATTTTGCGGGAATAGATCTTTTTAGTTTGGGCATTGCTTTTCCCTTAAGGGTTATTTCAAATAACTACATGACTCAGAAAATGGGCCAGCAGAGAGTTGTTTGCTGGTTGGAAACAGAGGGGAGGGAGGCGAATGAAGGAGAAGGGGAGGGACAGAGGGAGAAGCTGACAACTGCGCAGAAGGGCAGAGTCTGTTTCAAAGCCCCCAGAAGAAACTTTAGCATGGTAATCAGCGCAGAAAACCCAGTGGTCGCAGCTTCCGCACAAAGCAGCTCACATCTGAGGCTTCCAAAACCAGCAGGGCCCCAGAGTCCAGCGCAGGACACTTTCCGACCCGGGAGGAGTCAGAACGGGGCCTCAGCACAGCTTCTACTCCACTGAATGCCACCAGGGTTGCCTTGACGGCCTCCACGCTCCCAGAGACGCGGTTGCCCTGTGAGGTCTGTCTCCTGACTGCGCGGCACCGGCAGCCGTCCCGAGGGGCAGCTTGTCTTCCGGCCGGTCACGCGAGTGGCCAGAGACCGACGCCAAAGCCGCCAGCGCGCGGAGAATCATCAGCACCCAACCCCGGGACCTCGGGGCGTGGCGCGCGCGGAGGCCCCACTCAGCCATCCCCATTGGCTGAGCCCGCCCCGGGGGTGACGGAGTCAGCGCGCAGCAGTCCGGGCTCCCGCAGCGCCGCCCGGACGCGGGTCCACGGCGAGGAGAGGCACAGGTGGGTGAGGAGCCAGCGCCTGAGCCGGGGAAGCCCCGTCTGGGGGCCATGGGGGAACAGGTGAGGCTGCCGCTCGGAGAGCCCTGCCGAGAAGGTGAGTGTCTGCCCCGAGCCGGGGGACCTGGCACCTGGGTGGGGAAGACACCGGGTGGGCGGTCCCCGGTTACTTGTGGGGACGAGAAAGGGATGTACGGACTCAACGCAGTCGTTCGTGTAATGAACCATTCGTTCGTTCATTCATTCAGCCGTCCAGCCGGTCGGTCAACAAATATTTATGGGTGCCTGCGATATTCCAGGCTCAGGGAAAGCCTGAGTCGAACAGGACAGATGAGACTCCCCGTCTATCCGGGAGGCCAACCCATGTAAATGACAGAGTGTGACGGGGAAAGTCAGGATGCGATGGGAAGACTCCCAAGCCTCGTGTTTCCCCTGACTCAGACTCACTCAGTGTCGGCCACCGACGTCATCCGGTGAGAGAGGGCGTGCCGGGGACCCGTGAGAGCCCGGGGCTGTGCCCTGCGCTGGCTCCGTGAGGGGCAGACACCGTGAGAAGTAGGGCTCTCCGGAGGGCGCGGACGAGTCTGGGCCACTCACGTCCCTCCTCTTCCTTTGAGATGAAAACGTCTCCAGCCTGCTAGCCTCGCGTCTTACTCGCTGTGCAGTCACTTCTTGGCTGCCTAAGGGGACAGCCGGACGGGAGAGGAAACGGGGAACTGGGCGCACTCGTTTGCAGGTTCTTCTTTCTCGTTGCGTGCTGGGCTGGGATTTCAGCCCCACCTGAGCCCTGCAAAATCGCTGGGCGCGGCCCCTTGTCCTTCGCCAGGTGTTCACGACACTGGCAGGCTTTCTACAGTCTCAATACAGGAGGCATGTGTGAGTCCTGGTAAAGTAGGGATCGGGGTGGGGGAGCGACGGGAAGGGTGGATATCAAATGAAATGATGGTTTTCACAGTCGAAAGGAAAAGTCGATTGTTTTTTTTTTTTTTAAGATGATCCGATTAGAGGATCTTAACCTTTGACTTGATGTTGTCAACACCACGCTCTCCCAAGTGAGCCACGGGCCTGCCCTGAAAAGTCAATTTTTAATTTACCTGTTAGTGACATAAAAAGAAGGGAGCAGTGAGCTGCACTGTAAGAACTACTGTATATACACCTTCGCAAAGTTGCTGGCAAATTCCCCGGTTTCCTCTCCTCTTGTCTCTTCCAACTTACTCCTAGATGGGAGCAGTAAAAAAAGCAGTGAACTTGTCACAACTATGCCCTCAAAAGAGAGAAGGGACACAGAAAAAGAGAAAATGCCTGAACACTTCATAGACTACTCAAAAACTGAGATTTTGGAGGTGGTTACTAAGACAGCTGTAGCTAGAATTATTTCCTAGAAAGGCAGGTTGTGTGCACTTTTTCTAAATTCTTAAACCAGTAAATCAGACTTTTACTAATACTCCCACCCTGTTTACCCAAGGATCTGTAAGTAAGAAGGATGTGTTAATTATACCCACTTTGTTTGAACTTCTGGATCCTGCTTTGTTCATGCACTTAGTTCCAACAAGAAAACATTCAAGCTCAATGTTTAATACCTGTGATTAATTATGGTAATTAATTGTGTGGAAAGCTGGTGGGAAAGACTTGAGAGAAATCACAATCCACTTTATCAGATTAGGCTTTGACATCAGTCTTCTCAGCTGTAATTTAGACTTCTTGAGCTTTTCTCCATCTATAAAATGAAAGCAATTCTTATAGTTTACAGTTGTGAAGAGTAAGTGCAAGTGGGATTATAGGAAGCACACAGTTCAGCGCCTGACGTGAAGTAAACAAAGGCTCAGCTTTTCATTTATTCAAAAACAAGAGTCCCATGTGCTAAGCACTGGCCTAGGTGCTAGGACAGAGGGATTTGCAAGCCAGTCGGGTCCTAGACTCTAGGACTAGGCCCCTGCTCTGATGCAGCTCTCTCTCCAGACGGCAAATAATATGCAAGAAACAAATTAATTTTTAAAAGGTCATTACAATACTGGTGTCATGGCTATTGAAAGTATTGGGGATGTCTTAATTGGGTACTGCAAAAAGGCCCCTTAGAGAACATGATATTCTAGCTGAGACCCAAGTGACAAGGAGTCCAACATGAGATCTGAGGATAGAGCACTCCAATTGGATTTCCATGAAGAAAAAGTTAATCCCATATTTTGTTTTTGACTTTCAAAACCATGGATGCTTCAAAAGACCTTCTCATCCAAAATTGTCTCAAAAAAAAATTTAAACACATATGAAGGGGTTTTTTTAGATTTTTAATATTATGTCATGTATTCTATAGATCTCAATTTGAGTCCAACAGCCAACAGAGCTTTATTAATATATGACACCATGAAAATATAATGTAAGAACTATAGCTATCACCTGTGAAATATAGCTATTTGCACCAACTACATGAAAACTATGTGCCAGGGACTGTAGAGGGTTATGAAAGAAACAAAGGACAGAAAGACTGCACTGCAAGGACAAACATATATTCCAGTATATCTTCTTAAGGGTTCTAACCTGGTTTGGGGCTGGGGAGAGGAAGCTGGAGACGGGGAGGAATCTAGTGATTTTCAAAGTTGATGGAGTGGGCCACTTTTCCTGGCTGCAGCCAGCCAACAGGGAGAAAAATGATTCAGATGGTATTTAGAGCTGATTCAGTCTGTCTTCATGGACAGACTATCCTTGGTTTTGAGAGGAGGAAATTAAGCAATTGCAACTCTTTGAGAAGAGGTTGTCTCTCTCTTGTACTGTTAGGACATGTCCTATATTCATGTATATAATATTCTTAAATTTTCAAAACAGGCTCACTTAAAACATATCTGTTTATCCTCACACATAATTAAATTCTGTGAGTTTATTAGGTAGTCATATTCATTTTACAGATACAGAAACTGAAGCCCAGAGAATTAAATATTGTTTCATAATTAGTGATCAAACCAAACACAAAATTGTTTGGGCCTTTGTTTTTCCTGTAGGTACATGCAATGGACTGAATTGTTGTGTCCCCCCAAAATTCATGTATTGAAGCCTTAATCCCAATGGTGGGGGGACCTGTGGGAGGTAATTAGGTCATAAGAATGGAGTCCTTATGAATGGGATTAGTGACTTTAGAAGAAAGAGGCCAGAGAGCTAGCTACCTCTCTCTCCACCATGTGAAAACACAACAAGAAGAGGGTTGTCACCAAGAACCCAACCCTGCTGGCACCTGATCTCAGACTTCCAGCCTCCAGGACTGTGAGAAGTAAATGTTTGTTGTTTAAACCACCCTGTTAATGGTATTTTGTTTTAGCAGCCACTGCCTATATTCATTCTATGGCCTCTTGGATGCACTGATATACATTTTAATGATTCTGTGATTTACTCTTTAAAAACATCCATATCATAGACATTTCTCAAAATCCCACCAGCTGCGGACCAGCCCGTGGCTCACTCGGGAGAGTGCGGTGCTGATAACACCAAGACCGCGGGTTCGGATCCCATATAGGGATGGCCGGTTGGCTCACTGGGTGAGCGTGGTGCTGACAACACCAAGTCAAGGGTTAAGATCCCCTTACCGGTCATCTTTTTAAAAAAAAAAAAAAAATCCCACCAGGTAAACATAACTTTTATTATCAGGACAAGGTGCATTTTCTGTGTAAGATACAGCTGCTTGTCTATTACACCAAGAAAGATTTTCTCCAGATTTTTACAAAAAAATTAAAAACCCAGGTTGTTTTTCCAGCCTTCTGTAGATTTTTTTAAGGGCTAAAATTCAAAGTACCTCAAGGTAATAAAAATTTTCCACTGAAGTTTGTTCTGAAAATGATATGAAATTAATTGTCAAGTCTAATATTTAATATGAACCATACATGATTTTTTTTTTTTTAAAAAAACCTTGATATAAATGCAAGCTTATTGCAGTATCATTCCTTAGGTTCCTTTCCTGCATCTCCATTCTTTATACTTGAATATCTTGTTTAGGATACAGGTTTTTTTTTTGTTTTTTTTTTTTCCTTTTTGTCTTTTTTCGTGACCGGCAACGGATCGCAACCTTCAGTGTCGCGCCCGTACTGGACCGGGACCGGCAATGTGATTGCAACCCTCGGTGTTGCTCCCGCACCTCGCTCAGCCAGTGAGCGGCCGGTCTGTATGTGGGATCCGAACCCTCAGCGGGAGCGTCGCTGCGCTTCCCAAGCGGCGCACTGTAGCAGTGCGCCACTGGGCCGGCCCAGGATACAGGTTTTTAACTTTCTTAAAAAACCAACAGTATTTTCTCAATTTTATTTTGATTAATTGAAATAATGGGCTTCTTACGCAGCCATACCAGAGTTTGTAAGTAGATATGTCTACTATAAATTGATATTCAAATTTGCTCCAAGTTATTTCTCATTCCTATTCTGCTCCCTGTATTCCTGTTTGTTTTTTCTCTCACTAAAGTTGTCAGCTCCATGAAAACAAAGACCTGTCCTTTTGCCTGTGGTGTTGACCATTATCTCACCAGTTCTTAGAACAGGGCCTGGCGCCCAGAAAGTGCTCAGTAAGAATGGGCTAAGTGTTGAATAAATGAATTATATATGGATATACAATGTTGTTATAAAGCCATAATTAAGCTGTCCAAGGAAGTTGGTTTGATTGGGAATATTAAATAGGGTGATACGATGGAAAGTGACTGACAAGTGCCTTTAACTTGGGAAGGGAGAGAAGGCCTCTAAGGAGGTGAGGTTTTAAGGGAGAGCTCAGTGCCCTCACTTAAATGAGAAGGAGCTAGCTACTCCAGCCAGTGCTCTGTAATAGGCTAAGTAACAGCTATTTTTTAAAAAGCTTTAAGGTGAGAAGCAACTTAACCTGTGAAAGGAACAGAAGAAAAAACAGTAGCAGAGAATAATGTTAGATAGCTGGAGGCAGGATTCTGCAGGGCCTTGTAGAGTGTGGTGGGGATTTGGGATTTTTACTCAATGAGAAGGGAAGCCATTGTAGGATTTTGGAAAGAGGAATAACAAGATGGAGCCTGCTTTTCTAAAGGCTCGTTTCACCTGATCTTGCCCATATGTACTCTTTAACCACATCTCGTGCCATCTCCCTCTGTCACCCCAGCCTGGCTAGCTGATCACAGTTCCTACAGCTCCTCAGCACATTCCCAGCTCAGGATTTTAGGTTTTACGTTAGCCAAGAGGCTGTTCTGTTTAATCCTGTTTTAAAAATATATTCCTTTATGCTGCTTTTATGGCTTTCCATGGCACTCGTAACATATAGTTGTTTGTTCATTTGTTTATTCTCTCTCCCCCACTAGAATATGAAAGCAGGGATTTTGTTGTATTAATTGTTGTATCCCCAGCTTCTAGACAAAGCCAGACAGATAGTAGACACTCAATAAACATTTGCTGAATAATCTAATGGAAAGATGGCTAGTGTTGTTTCAGAAATGGGTGATAGGGAGAGTAATAGGATATGATGTCAGAGATGAGCAAATTTCAGAGACGGAGAGCTTTAAAGATCAAGGTTAGTTAGGAGTTGAGGTTTGGTTATAATTGAGGGCGTAACATAGTCTGATTTGCACTGGCTGATGTTTAGAAAATAAATTGTAGTGGACATAAAGAGATTTCATTCAGTCTTTCCCATGCCAATATGAATAGGCAAGTGCATCACATATCCTTGCTTACATGTCTGTAGGTCAGCAGAAGTTTGACTGATGTAGCCTGCGTTCACCTGCTGTCTCTGCTTCAGGCTACACATCCACTGGGTTTGGCTTCTTCTTGTGGGAAGAGCTCAGATCTGCCCCATGTGTTTTCATTCCGGGGCTCAGGGTGAAGGAGTAGCTGCTCCTCGGGGAATTACAGAGGTGCCAGAAAGTAAACCCAACTACATCAGCATATGTGAAACCTCTCTTCATATCACCTCTGCCGATGTCCCATTAGCCACCAAGTCACTTCCGGTCCAACATTTGGGAAAAAATATTCTGCCCATATTGGCAATGATAAGGGACTCAATATTTGCTGAATAATAATCCAAACCATCACAGTAGAATGGATGATGAGACAATGATTTTCTCAAACTGGAAATATCTTGCAGTGATGAAAAGCATAGTTTTATGCAATCACTGACTTTCTGGAACCCACATATTCTATTCCATGTAGTAAGCTGGACAATTTAAATAATTATTCTCCATAGGCAAATAATACATGAAAAATCATTTAAAGAATTTCATCTTTGTATACACATTAATAATATTTTTCAACCATCTTTATTTGTACTTGATGTTTTTATTTTTCTAAAGTAGAAAGAATACTGACCTGGAAATTGGGTTACCTGGCCCTGATTTTGGCAGTTATATAACTTTAGCCAGTCAATATCTTGACATCAGTTTCTTTAAAATGTCTTCTAGCTATCAGTGCCTATGAGTCCAGAATTTGTCCATCGGCAATGTCTATGAGCCACCAGGATTGCAGGCAACTCTGGGAACAAAGATAGATTATGACCAAACCAAAAAATTAAAGAAGACATTTTTAGAATCATCGAATCAAACTCCCTCATTTTAAAGATGAGGAAACTGAAACTAAAGAAGGATTACTCAACTTGCCCATGATCATAGATAGTAGTCAGGCTTTAGGTGGGGAAAGGTATATAATCCTAAAGAACATTTAACTTTGTTTTTAAATTTTAAAGGAGTATGTGTAAACTATTACACCTGTACATAGAAGATAAGTATTAAGCTACTTCATACCCACTAACCCACCACTTCCTACATCCCTCCCTCCTTCAGTCATATCTGGCATAGGCTCCCTCCCTAACATGCTTCCAAAACATGAAACAATTTAAGTTCTAAGGTCAATAACCAGACAAGATTTTTATTATTTTTCCTGCCATAAAACTTGCAGCATTCATATCTGCCACTCACAGTGAGAACTTGCAAAGTGCAACACAGATTATTTGCTCTCTCTTATCAGCCTCTGCCTCCATATCCCCTAAAATGTCGGAAACATTTTGCTATCAGCAGCTTAAAAGGAATATTGTTTCATTGGAATGAGATCCACCCACACTGATTTCAGAGATGAAATTTTGGAATGGTTATGTTAACTATATAGTAAATGACATGAAGGCAGCTGTGGAATTCACTGGCAAGCCAAGTCAGATGTTTTCTCAGGAATGAATATAATAAAAATTCTCACTAATAAAAATATACACAATTTTCATTCTTGAGGTTTAGATAAGATAAAACGGGCATGAAACAAGATCACTAAGGGCTAGCTTACATAAAAATTTACAGTAGTTCTTACTAAAACAACCTGCCTGAAAATATTATAGAATATCCCTGAAGTCATGTAATTCTCCTTGGAATATTTAGAAGTTTTGACTCAGAATTTATTCTGTATCTCTGAAACAAAGTTGGCTCAATTTCACATTACAGAGATAAAAGAATTACTAGTCATGAAAACCTTGAATTTAATTATTTTACTGTTTTCTAGACCTGAACTTTATGGTTGTTTCTTAACTTTGTGTGTGACAAAATTCAGATGACTTCCTAATGCTTTGCATAGATCCACTTATGGAAGTTTTGTGGCCAAGACATCATTTGGTCAGATTGCCTTTTGTTCTTGTTCATATGCCTTCTTAAGACTTTTGAGGTGTAAAACTAATTTTTTAATTGAAATCCGAAATTGTACTTGATTAATTTTCTTTTGACCTTTTTTGTTTAGGGTAATTCACATTGGGAGAATTTGCCTTTTTTAAAGGGAAAAAAAAATGAGAAGACAGAACATCAAGTCATAATGTCACTTTGTTGGTAGCTTTTCAAGTGGCAAACAGATTATAAAAACTTCTTATATAGTATAAAATGTTTTTATTTTGTATTTCAGTGTTTAGCTTCAAAATTCCAAAG
The DNA here is from genome assembly GCF_000696425.1 of Galeopterus variegatus. Lineage (NCBI taxonomy): Eukaryota > Metazoa > Chordata > Mammalia > Dermoptera > Cynocephalidae > Galeopterus > Galeopterus variegatus. Next base: position 41,364 of record NW_007727304.1, read on the forward strand.
CACTTATAACAATGGATCTGGTTCAGTGGATTTACATGCCTATTTGGATGTTATTCTTTAAAAAGCTACTGAGGGGCCGGCCCGGTGGCGCACTAGATAGTGCGCCGCTTGGGAAGTCCGGCGGCGCTCCCGTCCGAGGGTTCGGATCCCATAGACAGACCGGTTCCTGCTCACTGGCTGAGCGAGGCGCGGGAGCAACACCGAGGCTTGCGATCCCGTTACCGGTCCCTGGTCCGGTACGGGGGCAACACTGAGGGTTGCGTTCCGTTGCCGGACACGGAAAAAGACAAAAGACAAAAATAAAAAAATAAAAAAAAAATAAAAAGCCTACTGAGGTTTAATTCATTTTTCTATTAGATTCAATTTTATTTACAAGAAGGTGGATTCGTAGACCTGAAAAATCATCTTCTTCAGGGAAAGTGATACAGAATACTAAACCCACTTTTAAACGTGTTTTCTGAAATGCACAATTCATACCCCACCAAATGGGTTAACTAAATTTCCTGTAACGTGGTCATTTCTAGACTGATGGGGTTGTCATTCCCTTTTCCTACATTGAGGCATCACAAACCCTGCTTTCCAGGAGACAGGCTGATAATGTGAAGGAGTGAAGTGGTCGTGGGGAACCGTGATGTATTGTTGAGCACAAGCCAGGTCTAAACAGCTACTCGCTGCTCCAACAGGTTGCTGTTTTGCTAGAACAAAGACCCACGTATTGCCACATCTTCCAATTTATAAGAACAGTCCAGACAAAAACTAAACAATTTTAAATCATTTTTAAGAACCTGGGTAAACCAAATTGAAAATGTCTGTAGGCCTGTGGACCACCTATTAGGGACTTCCCTGCATGCAGTGAAAGTGTTTGAGTACCATTCACTCAAGTCTCTGTTTCTTGCATTAATACCTCTCTCCTTCATTCTTGACATTTTCCTCTTTCCAGGCTATGTATTGTCTCTGATGTGTCCGAACTCCTCCCAGGCTTGGTGTGAGATCACAAATGTGTCGCAGCTGCTGGCTTCTCCTGTCATCTACAAGAACCTGAATTCTAGCATAACCAACTTGAGCATTTCAGCAAATGTAGAAAACAAATACAGTCTTTATGTGGGCTTGGGACTGGCAGTGAGTTCCAGTATTTTTATTGGCTCCAGCTTCATACTGAAAAAAAAGGGACTCTTACAACTGGCCAACAAGGGCGTTACTAGAGCTGGTAAGAAACACAAGCAACCAATGAGTTCAAGTTTCTAACTGCAGAAATCATCTTATTGTAAGACCACAGTGCTACAGTCATCATAATGTCTGTCTCTCTTTGTCTCAGCTTTTATCTCCTTGATTGAGCCAGCTGTGTCCCTCACGTCTCTGACCCACATCAAACGGCCCCTTCTACCTCTCCAGCTTCCTCTTGTGCTACTCTCCCTGTCACCTACTTTTTCCTGGGATAGAACAAGTTCTTTTCCACCCCAAGGTCTTTTCCCTTTGCCTGGAACTCTCTTCTACCTGCTGTTTATTCAACTGACTCATTCTTTAGTCCTCAGCTTAAATATCTCACCCCAGAAAGGCCTCTCGGTTCAGGTCTTCCCCAACCCCATCCCCCGTTTTTCTCTATCATTGCACTAACAGACTCCTTCATTTTACCTAGAATAATTTGTAGTTGTACATTTATTGCTTGTTTACTTGTTGTCAATAGGTTTATTTGTTTATTGATAGTAGATCCACAAGAGCAGGAATCTTCCTAAGCACAGTGTTTGGCACCCAATAAATATTTATTAAATCAATAAATGGATAGTAATAGAATTAGGCTACTATTTATAGTGACATTTCAGATGCTGAGTAGCTCTGCCTGACTGTTCTTCATTAACCATGAATTTTCTATTCATTTTCATCAAGTATAATATCATTAAAAAACCTAAATATTTTCCTAAAGTCCATATGGAAAAATAAATGACTACAAATTGCACAAACAAGTATATAGAAGAATCTATTGAGGGAAGATTTGCACTCTCAGAAATTAAAACTATATTGCTGTATTAACTAAAACAACTTGGTACTGGCATTAAAACAGACAAAATAATAAAAGGTACTGAAACCATACAAGTGGACCCAAGTATATATAACAATTTAACATGTGATTTTTTTTAAGTGGCATTTCAAATCAGTTAGAAAAAGGATAAATTATCCAATTAAAAGTATTGAGACAATTAGAAAAAAATAGAGGAGAAAAATGTGAGTTCTACTTTACATAATTCAGCAAAATAGATTACAGGCAGTTTAGAGTTAAATATAAAATGAAATAATTTTATAAAAAACTAAAAGAAGGTCTTTGTGAGGGTAAAGGTAAAGGAACAATCTACATAAAGGAAGAAATTGTCTGGATTGACCAAAAAAAAAAAAAGAATACAGAAACGCCTTATCCAAAACTAAAAAGTAAATGATGTATTTGGGGAAAAAATTATGAAATATATGACAAAGGGTAGTTAGGTTTTATAATATATAAAGAGTGGCTACAGTCAATAATAATAATAATAGTACCCTAACAGAAAATAGGCAAAATGCATAAACGAGAAACTCACAAAATAAGAAATGCAAATGGGCCAATAAACATACATAAGTAAATGTTATTTTCACTAGTAACCAGAGATACAAACTATATAATAATAATACATATACTATTCAGTATGATAATGTGATTCCAGTTTAGTCATTTGAAAATTTTGTAAGGAGAAAATCCTAAATAAACATATTTAACTACTTTGCAAGATAATCTTCATGTCTTACATATCCTGTTCAATTTAATTATAGCAAAAAAGTCTAGGTCAAATTCAGGGGGTTAAGTACATTAAAATTGATGAGAAAATTCCATTTTCTAAAGCAACCATCACCATGACTCAAGGTCACAGATTTACAGTAGTGGGAAGATAACTCTTTGAGTACCCTAGGAGAGCTTATTTTCTTTTCCAGGAGACTAGAAAGAAATTTAATTTCATTAGGCCAGAGTAGAGAATAAGTAGCATCCGTCTGTCTAATGCTTATTATTCTCTGATTGACTAATCCAAAATCTCAAAAGCTCATATGTCAGCCACCTTCTTCACTTTAAAGTCTTCATTAAGTACCAATGTAATTTACAATTTATAGTTTTCTGTTTACTTAACCATGGCTGAAACAAAGTATTCAGGGTTTGTAATATTCTATGTCCATACCTCTGACTGACTGAAATACAAATAACCTAACGTTAAATAAAATTTTCTACAAATAAATAAATTTACTTTCTGTAGAAATCAAAGGTGACATAATAGAAAGGTTTACAAGATCTTTGGAAATGACCAACTAAATAAGTTAAAAGACTTTAGGCTTACTGTCTTGACCTTAAACCTTGCCTTTTCCAGCCGTAACCTAGTACCTTTCCTAGAAGTCAATTCTTCAAACCTTCTTCCTCCAATTTAGAACTTAATTTTGATTTCTGTTATTTTCCTAGGACAAGGTGGACATTCTTACCTCAAGGAATGGCTTTGGTGGGCAGGATTGCTGTCAAGTAAGTTCTTAATACTGAGAGTGTGTTTTCTTATAAAATTATAAATAGATTACATGGAATTTTTCAAAATCTATTAGTTTATTTTCCTGGCAAGGATGGAATTTAAGTCTAAAAATGTGTGTATGGGTGTAACATATTGCCTTATATATAATAATATATTCACATAAATTATTTTTTACTCTTCCCTCCTCCCACCCCTTGTGTCTCAATACTGTCCTGGAATACAGGGGAAAAAATTGACATTTGAAACATTACATTTTATCACAAATTTCTTTCTTGTATTTTCTTCCCCATAACAATTGAAAAAAGTGCATTCCTCCCATGTTTTCCCAGCTCCTGATTTGAATCTGTGACTATTGTAGCTACATATTTTCTCAGGAATGGGTATATTTTCCTTGCCAGGACCAAAACATGGGTAAGTTAAAGGATTCTCTGCTGCTTGACACAACAGATGGAGAGAAGATGAAGGCTGTCAGCACTCTCCTCCTTCCCAGACTTGCTTGGAGAATTAAATGATACTTTGTAGGATATGAAAGCCCTTTCTAAATGTTAATGTGCTGTCCAGATGGAAGGCAGCGTTATTCCCCTCAGCCACTTTCGCTGATTTTGGTATCCCTTTTAACTTCTCTGAACTTTCTTAAATCCCAAGCCTTGAAACTTCCAAATAAATTGTACTTTCACACTACTTGCAAATCATTTCCCTCTGCAGCCAGACGTCTTAGAGCTTCCCTGTGTTTTCCAAACCAAGTAACACATTTCAGTATTTGTGAGATCCTTTTGTAGGAGGGAACTAGGTACCTTTTCTTTAATAAATGGTGAAATCTAAAAGGATGATGAATAAAAATAATTTAAAATTTCACAGCCCTTTCAGTTTTCCAGGTGCTTTTACATTAATTTTCTTAAAGTTGACAAGGACTATACTAGGAAGGTTCCACATAGAAATTTGGATGATTGACTTTTTCTGTATTTTTCTCTTACTTGCATCTCCCCACACTCTACTCACATTTTACAATGAAAATAGAAGGAGAATATTATAGGGCTACATTTACAATTTTATCCTCACCAAATAAAGTTGATGCCAGTACTGAAGAGAGAAGAGCATTTATTAGAGATTTTATGTAGTGACAAACATAATCATGGAGTCAATGTTTTCCTGGAAAGTGTCTATGAAGATAAAAATATAAATAATATGAAGTATTCAAGGAAATCTTAGTATTCTGAGAAAACTGCCATGGCTCTTTTTATGAGAGCAGTCTCCTAGTTATTCTGTTCTGTAAGTTTAGATTTGTTTTATGGTTTGCTGATGCTGGGTACTCCTGCAGATTAGGAGAAGGGGGTGTAGCATAGCAGCCAAAGAAACAGCAAAAGAAAAGGTATGCTGGTATTCTTTTTTTCTCTCTACAATAAGTAGTTTGCTTGGCATAGTTTTTCAGTATGAAATACTACGTTCTGTGGGCAAGTGTCCAATTGAGATCTGTGAGAATAATCTGGCCCCAATACAAGAGCCCAGCTCTTGGCAGGAGTTCCCTCACTCTGCAAGTTATTTGCATCACACTACCTCATAGAAGTCTAGAGTTCCCCAGATTAAGAAAAAGATTATGTTCGGTAGCACATTTTAAAACAGCAGCTTGGATCTCCTTGAGCTGCTGAGATACTGACTCATAGATCATCTGCCATTCAGAGATGCTGGACTTCATGGGCCTGGGGTAGGCATTTCTGGCTATCCCCTACCTACACACCAGATCTCTACAAAGCACTCTAATTTTACAAGTTGTTTTTTGTTTTGTTTTGTTGTTAATTTGTAAAACAGTAAGTATTCTTGAACAAATGGAATAATTCTCTGATTACTTCAAAACTACCTCTACTAGACTTCATCAGAGTGACCACATCTGTTGTTGGTGCTCAGGTATCTAAGATCTTGATTGAAAGTCATTTAAAATGTGTATACATCTGTCACCATTTTTAGCGTTAGTTGAGTTTGTATCACCAGATAATTACAGTTTATCTGCATTCTTTTTTTTTTTTTTTCTTTTTGTCTTTTTTTCCGTGTCCGGCAACGGATCGCAACCCTCAGTGTTGCCCCCGTACCGGACCGGGGACCGGCGACGGGATCGCAAGCCTCGGCGTTGCTCCCGCGCCTCGCTCAGCCAGTGAGCGGGAGCCGGTCTGTACGTGGGATCCGAACCCTCGGACAGGAGCGCTGCCGCGCTTCCCAAGCGGCGCACTATCCAGTGCGCCACCGGGCCGGCCCTATCTGCATTCTTTAATACCAATCCTCTCCCACCCTTCATGAAGAAAAGTTAAATTATTCCTTTTAGCTGAATCTTTCACTGTCTTTGGGATAAAAGTACACTGCTTTGTAAGGATCATTTGTTTTTCTCTTCTAGCAATTAAGCCCATCTTTTATGTTATTGTTTTATTTTTTATTTATTTATTTATTTTTGCAGCTAGCTGGTAAAGGGATTGAACCCTGGACCTTGGTGTTACCAGCGCCACGCTGTAACCAACTGAGCCAACCTGCCAGCCAGCCCCTCTTTTCTATTAATATTTCTGCTTGCTTTCTAGTGGGAGCAGGAGAGGTTGCAAATTTTGCGGCTTATGCTTTTGTACCTGCCACCTTGGTCACCCCACTGGGCGCTCTGAGTGTTCTCATAAGGTATGTGAGCAATAAGGAACTTGGCTTCTGTAGGTATTTTAATACCATGATAAACTTAAACCACAAGAAACAAATTGCTGAGGATATCTTAAAACAAAACCAAAAAAAGTCTAGACCACCCTAGGCTCTGAAAGCCTGGAAGACCAGCAATTATTTCTGGGACCTCTGAGAAGCTTTGGACAAGTCACTTGACCTCAGTTTCTTCATTTGTAAAATAAAAATTTTTTCTTGCCTAAAAAAAAATCACAGAAATAATTTGAGAAGACTACAAAATAAATAGCAGTTGAAATAGGAAATCAATCTTCGTATTACCTATGGCAAAGTGAGCTTGGTTTCCTGCTAATATAAAGTAATTGTGTGTTATATTTGTGAAGATTCAGTGAAAGCTAACAGATTTCTTTTTAATCTCTCACCTAAAGAAATTTCCAGAGTCCTTTTAATTCTTGCTGTTGTCATAGTGGTTAATGACCACAGTTATCAGAGGACATTAGAAAGCATAGTGTTTGGGTTAAATTTCAACTTTCATTAAAGTCTTGCATTGTCTGCTAGATACTTATGTTTGGAGATTGCACAGTTTCCTTTGGTACTGAAAACAGGAATAGTTTTCCTATCTCAGTGAATGTGGGTCTAATTTTCTGAGTTGGTCTTTATTATCCCAAGTTAATGTGTTCAGTGAGCCCATGAACTATTATTTTGTAGCTAAGCTGCTGTTTCATTGTCTTTTTCATCCTCTTTCTTTTCCATTCATTATCAACCTCTAGTAGAAAGCTTATGGTTGAGCCTACCCACTTCTTTTCATCTTTTTTATAGACTGGTATGAGAATTAAATGAGGTAATACAAATAAAGCACTTGGAACACTTGTCTATGCAATGAATTAATAGTGATGTTTTCACTGAGGCTGCAGTCCTACAAGTGGCCACATGAGGGCAGCTCTAGGAAAGCACCTGGTAATTGATTATAGTCTTGGGGGCAAAGGGACACTGATAATTATGATCCTGGAAATGCCAGAGGCTGGTGTGCAGAAGTGGCAGCAGGCATACTAGTGGAGCAGCAGGATGGCAGACTCTGGTGTCCATGGTAGTGCCAATCTGGAGCTTCCTGAGGCCACAACAACTGAAGCATTGGGAGCATCAGATAAGTGAAAGTATCAGCACACCGCAAGTAGTAAGGAAGTACTTCAATATTTTGACAATCTACATGATAGTACTGGTGTGTTCTAGCTACATATCAGTGATGAGCAGAGGAATTCTTTTTGTATATATCTCTTTGAAACTTTCATGGGTACACAAATGAGGGTACTTTGAAAAGTTCATGGAAAAAATAAAATTAAAAGAAATATGAATCTTTCCATGAACTTTTTGAAGACCCCTCATATTCTAAATGTATCATGCCAATAAGATATAAAAGATCTCCCATTGTGCGTGGCTTTACAGAAGAAGATGGAGACAATGAATTGAGCGGGACCTCTTAGAAGGTCATGGGAAGATTACAGAGGTAGGGAATGTCTATTACAGTTCTTCAGAAAGAAAAGCAGCAAAGCAGATTTGATCATTTCTGAGTTTATACTAATGTAGGTTTTTCAGTGTACATTGCATATTCAAGTCAATTCATTGAGATACGGAGTGGCTTGTACCATGGTGGGACTTGTGAGCTGCTGTGGAATCAAAAGGTAATTGAACCACAGTGATTTTATTTTTTCTCTCCCAACAGTGCAATACTGTCTTCCTATTTTTTAAATGAGCACTTGAACATTCATGGGAAAATAGGCTGCATATTAAGTATATTGGGGTCAACTGTGATGGTTATCCATGCCCCGCAAGAAGAGGAAGTCACTTCTTTGCATGAAATGGAAATGAAATTGAGAGATCCAGGTCTGTTTTTCAACCTAAATGAATACTTACTCAGATTCTGTTCCACTTTCTGTCCTCACCAAATGACATCTGTAATAATATTGTAATAGGCTTTCTAAAAGCCTAGATGTGAGTTGTAAGAGACAGTAAGTAAGGTTTGATTATTATAAGTCTTCTGAAAAGGCAACAGAATTATTTTTATATTCATGCTTCCCCTCTACACAATGAAAGGGAGAGATGGGAATAGTAGAGGCAAAAGATTTATATTTAAACTCAAATCTTTGCCACTTTCTCCCTCTGAAAACAAAAAGTCAATCTGACAATACCTGCCCTACCTCATAGTCTTATTGGTGAGGTTTAAATGATGATATGTTTGCAAAAGTCCTTTGTAAAATATTGAGAAGTATATAATAGAATGTTAGTTTTTAACTTATTCTCACTTCTATTTCTAAAACTCCTCTTAAACTCAGGTCTAACAGGATTTCGGAAAGGCATAACCCTGTTAGCATTTTCTGAAGTCTAATTCTTTTCTCTTCCTAACAGGATTTATTTCCTTTGCTGTGATCATAACTGTGATCTCCTTGGTGCTGATTTTCATTGTGGCTCCCAAGAAAGGACAGACCAACATACTGGTGTACATTTCAATCTGTTCTTTGATTGGAGCATTTTCAGTTTCTTCTGTCAAGGGCCTAGGAATTGCCATTAAGGAACTATTAGAATGGAAGCCAGTTTACAAGCATCCCCTGGTCTTTGTTTTGCTGGCTGTGCTTGTGCTTTCAGTGACTACACAGATTAACTATCTCAACAAGGCACTGGACACCTTTAACACATCTCTTGTGACCCCCATTTACTATGTGTTCTTCACATCCATGGTAGTGACTTGCTCTGCCATCTTATTCCAAGAGTGGTATGGCATGAAAGCTGGAGATATCATCGGGACCCTGAGTGGGTTCTTTACTATTATCAATGGCATCTTCCTTCTACATGCTTTTAAAAACACTGACATTACCTGGAGTGAGCTGACATCTGCTGCTAAGAAAAAAGACCTCTCTCTGAATGACAGTAAGAACAATTATGTCTTACTAGAGAACATGGAGTATTTAACCCCAGGATACAATGATGATGTTACCTTGTTTAGTAGAACTGATGATCAAGGTCTCTAAAGACCCTGAATTTTAACTAATATGAGAGTTAGAGATGAGAAAAAATACTTGCTGCTTGAAAGAACTGCTAGGAAACTTAGCATTTTTAATTAATTTAGATGTGAGGCCAAGTAAAAATGCCTTCATTTTGGCCATCAAATTTGAAAATCAAGTTTTAATCCTCCTCCAGAAGCCATTTCTGCTTCCTTTCATTTCTGCAGGCTTTGAAGTATTCCCTAAGCACGAAAGAAGTCAAAGAGTTATACTGGGCCGGCCCGGTGGCGCACTGCTACAGTGCGCCGCTTGGGAGCGCAGCGGCGCTCCCACCAAGGGTTCGGAGCCCACATACAGACCGGCCTCTCACTGGCTGAGCGAGGTGCGGGCGCAACACCGAGGGTTGCGATCCGTTGCCGGTCACGAAAAAAGACAAAAAGGAAAAAAAAAAAAAAGTCAAAGAGTTATATGTGTCTCAGGATAATCTTTCTTTTGGTCACAATATATTTGGCTCTGCCAAGTGGCTCTTCATTTCTTTGGTGGCTATTCTTAGACTCACGATAATTCATAGATAAAGTTAACTATGTTCTGATAAGGAGAGTATCAGTCACCATTCTCTGATGAGTCATAATTTCAAATTATTAAAACTGAAAAGTGAGATCACTGGTGCTTTGTCCTCCCTTCTGCACTTCCTCCTTTTTAAATAAGATAGCTAATGGCTAAAGTGTTAAAAAAAAAAATTAGATCTGCTTTGGAAACCTATTCCTTAGTGGGTTAGAATGCACAAGATACACCCCATCATGAAGAGCTTATAAACTGTAAGTTATTGACAAATCATAGGAGTCTATCACCAATTAAGCTGGAGGATGGAGGGAGTTGAAAAATACTTTAGACCTCAGCTAAAGGAAACATAATCTTTTTTTCTTTTCACAAAGCACAAACACACATAAATGTGTTCAGAGCTTTTTAAACTCAGACCTGGTTGACATAATACAAAACAGAGTTTCTGGACAAGTCTGAATTTATCTTTGGGGTTACTTATATTCATTTTGTTCCTTTCTTTGACTTTTATCCCAATGGTTATTTTCTTGTTGATGTAGAGATTTTTGTAAAATAATGGCTACATAATTTCAGGATTATATTACACAAGAAAAATCTTTGTGAAAAACCTGAAAAATTATCATAATGAACCTCTTGAAATTTGGTACATTCCCTTATTAAAGAAATCATAATTAGTTGCTGTCCTACCACAGTAAGTAGCAGACTGTCTTTTTTTGTTAAATTTCATTCTGACCATGTTTTCCATGCAGCTTATTGACAAGTGTTTTGGGAGAATAGGAAGGAGAATTAACTTCCCGGAAAACAAAATACTAAGACCTCAGCAGCTACTATAGGAATATATCTTTTGCACATTAAAATTTTCAAAAAATTTTTCTGTCTCATTTCAAATGCATAGTAGGAATAACATTTTTGGTGGTCTTTAATGTTTATGGAAAGATTTCCTATCACTGATTTTGTGGAAAAGAAATTGGCTATTTCTAAACTAAACTTATTTTTTTCAAAACAAAACCCTAACTTTAAAAGTTGTCACTTAAAAAAAAACTTTCAGGTTGACTAGGTTTTTCCTGCTCTAACATCAAATGTTTTTAGTTTTGCTTTTTTGTTTTTAAGGTAGCGCAAGACTCCGCAGGGTGATAGTAAACTCTATTATTCCAAATTCTATTAAAATGACTTCAGCATTTCCCCAGTTCTATTGAACGATGACTGAAGTTCATAGTGACAACCTGAAATGACTGCAAAGTCCTAAAGTGCCATTATAGTTTCTGCAGCATAGTTTCATGTTAAGTGTGATTCGGTACATTCTAGGGTTTTTTCGGTTTGTTTTTTGTTTTTGGTTTGGTTTGGTTTTGGCAGCTGGCCAGTACAGGCATTGAACCTTGGACTTCGGTATTATCAGCACCACATTCTAAAGTTTTCGAAAACTGATAATCCATGGAAGATCCATGGGTTGATACCTCAGGTCAAATACGTGTTTACTCTGTCGATTTTACTTAACTTGTACGAGGGTAAAAGTTCATGGAAAAGTAGAATTAAAAGATAGTATGAATCTTGCCATGAACTTTTCAAGGTACCCTTATATATCAGATATATAAGCTATGAACACAAGTTTGTAGAAAAAGTATCTCTTGAAAAGGTAGTGTTTGAGAATTACAGAAATTCTTTTAAATTTTTTCTTCTTAGTATTGAGAATTCTATTGGTTTCTCCGGGACACCTTCTTGGTGAGGAAACTAATGGCATTTTTCTTAACATCCAACCTGAGCTGTGGTGGTTCTCTGCTCTTGCAAATTTAAATTTCAGAAATTCCTTAAGTGTCACCTGTTACATAGTTTTGCCCTTGGTACATTGTGCCCAGGTCTAAGGTTCCTGGATTGGAAAATGAACTGGAGTTGACATTCTCATATATGCCCAGGAAAAAGATTAAGAAAGATTTAATGCATTGAAGTATATTGAGAAACAATGAAAAATTTGAAAAACTCTCTATATAAACATCACTGGTGGGCATATGCATTAAAATGAGTTACTGCAAATCTAACACTAAAAATTAATTTTTCCCAAGTAGAAAGATCTTGTCTAAGGAAGAATAAAATGCTGATCCCTATATTCAGACTAACTATGTTAGTCTTAGCTGGTGATTTCATATGTATATATTTATATATTTTTTTAATTTTTTGTCATCATGTAGATATCTGCTTAAGATATCTATTTATTATGTGAATATCTGCACATGTCATTAAGGATTATAAAGTTGTGCTCACACACGACAAATTGAAAGCTTTTCTTAGTTCTGTAAAAATAAGTTTCATTTTATTTTTTGACTTACAATTTTATTCTTAAGTCAGTGGTTAATGTTTTATTTTTAGTCCAAATTGTAGAATGTTCATGAAACTCAGATTTAGCAGCATACAATTAACACCTATTTTTAAAGTATTAAATCAAATACATGGAAAGCACCTTGCATCATGCTTGATTTAATAGGCACTCAGTAAAATTTAGTTATCTTTGAATCAGCACTTGAATCCTTATAGTCTTATTACTGAGAGGTAAGGACCATCGAGTGCCAGTTTTCATACATTCTTCATCTTTTCTACATTTGTGTCACATTAGCTCATTTTAAATAATCCAAGTGAATTAATCCAATGAATTTTATTATATTATCTCAATACTAAATTATTTTAACAAAAATATTTTCCTTAATAAAACCAGTAAAACTGAAGTAAATGTTATTTTCACCTTCCAACAAAGCTTTGTGGAAAAATAATTTATGTGAATATATGTGCAGTGTTCTCAAATATTTTGAATAAACTCTATGTACATGAAATTTTATATTTTTCAAATGTTTAATAAATTCTGTTTATTTTAGAAAGTTTACAAATTTTAAATGTTTCTGCATACTTTTCATTTGCAATAAAATTGGTTTAATTATGCTTTCTAGAGTTTAATTTCTAGTTCTATAGAAGTTTAGAATATGTAATGGCAAAAATATCCCCATTTTGTTTTGAGATTTTTTTTTAAATTCAAGGTTTAAAAAAAATCTGCCTGAAGTTAATTTTGCATTTGTATTTTCCTTGAAATTGAAATTTGTTTTTAGAAGAAGGCTCTCTACAAAACTATCTGCCATATAACAACTCATTTGGCACCCAAACAAAAGAAACTGTCTTATCCTTCAATAATTTTATTGACAAAATAGGAGCTTAAAGCAGTTGGTAAATGAAATCTTCCCTCACTCTAATAATTTTTTTTTTAATATTATAAAAATATTTGGTAGCATGCTTTCCAAACCCTCAGTAATGAATTTCCTTCCACCCGTGTAGAACTGAAGCTTTGCTTCTGGTATTAGCCACATCATTATCTTTGTCAATTTCCCTCTTTTGGTTTGACTTCATGTTGGAGAACAACTGTTGCAGAAATGAATGGTCTAGGGTACAAAGGACCTCTTTCTACCTGTGTCCCATTCCCTCCCTTTCCCAACATTTTATAAATGAGGACACAATATACTATTCCTTAAATCACAATTACTTAGAGCCAGAATGAGGACCAAAACCCAAGCCTCCTAGGACCCCAAGCTGCTCAATCCACAGACCACAGACATATTTAAGGAGGGTTTGGTGGAGTCACTGTGGGTGTAAGAACAGCCCATCCACAGCAGAGTTAGAAGAAATACAGTTTTCTCAGCAAGCTCAGTTTGTGTATACAAATATTTTAGCACACTGGCTGCGGCTTAAAGGAAGCCTCTAAGAGTTCAACTTAGGTTACAAAGATTTTTTAACAAAAGAGCAACATATTTTTCCCAATTGAAAGCTTTGATTGGTTGGAGGGAAAAAAAAAACACTTTGAGAACATTGACTACCTGAGCCATCCTTTTCCCCTACAGTTACAAATCCATAAAAAAAACTAGAGGGAGAACTGAATCTGTCTATAAAAGCCATTAGTATAGGAGAAAACTGACTGAGAAGACATTTTTGTTTTTATATGTAGAACTTCTGCGGCAGTGGAGGGGGAGGGGACATCCCCAAATCTCTGCAGGCCAAGCTCTTCCCAGGGGCTGACACTTTGTCACCTGCTCCAGAACTCTAAGTTCCCGTCAGCCTGGGGTGCTTGTCCAGCCTTCAGGAGATCAGATCTCATTCCAGCTTTCTCCACTGGGACACTTGCTAGACCACAGTAAGGTCTCCTTTGCACCCAGCTTCGTGTAGGCCCAGCAACTACTGGACTCGGGGAAGCAGATAGGCAGGGCTACTGGTGGAGATAAGGGAGCCATACTCTGGTCGCCATGTTCTCAGAATTTCCTGCCACATTCTGCCTTCCATGATGTAGCCAGTAACTTCTGACTGCCAGGAAACAGCATGCAACTCAGCCTAGCCCAGAAGTTTGTGGATTGCTTTGTGAATGCCGTCTATAAGGGCTTACCCACCAAATACAGGGCCCTAGTTCTTTAGTCTCTATGGAAAAAGCCTCTATATCACCCCTACAGTGGATTCTGGGTAATAATATGTGGCTCCTCCCTGAGTTAATTGTGCCTATCAAACATCCCAGAAAATAAACTTAAGGACGTCCCATAGCTTTTACCCTAAAAAGATTGTTTCATGGACCAGGAAAGGGCAAAACAGTCCTCCAGCTCAGAAGGCTCCCTGTCTCTCAATTAGCTTTTGCCCTTGTTTTTCCTACTAACATTTCATTGTATTACCAAAAGACTTTTAAATAAAACGGTATTCTAATAAAAAGAGTTCTGCCTTCTCCTTAACCTGTGGAGCTGTAAAGTGGATTATAATGGGCAAGACTTGGAGGAAACAGGAAGTAAATTCCTATGGGCAGAAAGAAATGGGGCCTTACTTACCGTCATTACCTTGCTTGAACTTAATTCCCTCTGAGTAATCTTGCATGCACAGAAGAAAGAGCAAGGCTTTCTACCAGTTTTGACAGTCTGCTTTCAGGATCACAGCGTATAAATTTAAGTAATGCAGTGATCTGGTCTTTTCAGCAAGTACTGAGACAGGCACTCAGCAAAGAGAGGCTGCTGGATTGAATTTACTTGGACAAAAAGGAGGACAAATATCAGTAGCGTAAGTTTGATGTCTCACCGCAAGAACCAAACTGGTTTAGAATCAGACTCAAGGAATTCAATGCAATTCAGATTGCACACAACAGCTCCACTTCTTACAGGGAGGTACCTGCTGATTGAAGATTAGCTGGCTGCAAAAAGGAAAAATAAAAAGTGTGGAGGAACTGGTCAAACAAGGTCAAACTTATACTCTTTGTTTTGCTGTAGTGTGAAGTAGCTGGGGCTGGAGGAAGCAGGTACCCACAATATAAACACATGATCTACTTTCACAATAAATATCTGAATAATTCACAGTGAAGATTAACCACTTCCATCAAACACATTTGTGTCTAGTGTCTCTGAAAGGTGAAAACTTCATAATTATCAATGAGAACCTAAAGGGTGAGATGCAAAATATGTAGCCAAGCAGAAACATATTTGATTTTGTTACCAAGCAGACAGCAAAAGAAGGCTGACTTCGGTCAGAAATAAACTCACCTGACTCTCTTTTCTGTAATTAACCAGCAGACTCCACAAAATAGCAAATCCCCTTTTAAAATATTTGAACCTCTGTTTCCTGAGGTTTCGTGAAATTCTGCATGTAGTGTGAGTGAGATATACAGTGTGGAATTCTACCAGTTTCTCAGCACCTTTAATATTTTTCTCCAGAGACCTGGTAATATGGAAATCAAGTGAGGAGAATCTACGAGCTCCCTGCTTGGCTTTTGGCTCTTTGCAGTACAACACTGTATTCCCTCTGCTCCCCTTAGCTTTGACTCCACAGCTATTCTGGTGGCTGACATAACTGTTTTGAGCCCTTGTCCGTCAGTGAAATTGCAGGGAGGCTAGCTGAAGCACACGAAGAGTTAACTAGAGAAAGTGTGTTGAAAAGCTCTTAGTCATCAAGCATTCGTTACGGAATATTTTTCTCCCTTTGTTCCAGTTTTAATAAACTTCACAAGAACCCAGAGTAAACATATCCATATGTAAATAAAGTATTTTATCTAGTGCAGTGATTTTTGGCCCTGACTGCACATTTTTGGCCCCTCCTTCACCCGAGGAGGTTTTTAAAATTACCATGCCTGGGCCCCACCCCAGACAAATTAAATAGAACATCTGAGGGGTGAGGTCAAGGCAACGATGTTTGTTAAAATCTCCCCAGTTGATTTGAATATGTAACTAGGGTTGAAAACCACAGATCTAATCTAAGACCTCACTATAAATCACATCTCAATTTCAGAGTTGTTTTATAAAAAAAAAAAGTGCTGAAATATAGTATACACATTCTGTGGTTGTGGTTGTTCTCAATATCTTAAGACAGATTTCAACAATCTTTGAAATAAGGTATGTAATCTCCTCCCTTTCTCACTTTCTTGAAAAACAGAGAATTTAACAATGTTGTTAACACATCTGAAATGTTTACAAGGCAATCGAAAGGGAATATTTTTGTACTAGTCAGCTTGTGCTGCCATAACACAATACTATACATGGGGTGGCTTAAACAACAGAAATTTATTTCCCACAGTACTGGGTCTGAGATCAGGGTGTCAGCATGGTTGGGCTCTGGTGAGGGCTCACTTCCTGGCTTGCAGATGGGTACCCTCTTACTATGTCCTCACATGGTAAGAAAGAAATATTGAGCTCTCTGATATCTCATCTTATAAGGACACTAATCTCTTCATAAGGGCTCCACCCTCAGGACCTCATCTAATCTTAATTAACTCCCAAAGGCCCCATCTCAAATACCATCACATGAGGGGTTAGGGCTTCAACATACAATTTTGGGGGGGACACAAATATTCAGTCTATAACACCTTTACTACAAGCAATTTGACTAATTCAAATAAATAAGTAAATACTAGCTAAAACTTATTAAGTATTTACTATGACACTAAGTTATAATTAATTCTAATAACAACTCTACGAAATATGAGTATCATCCCCCTTTTACAGAGAAGGAGGCATGAGTTAGTAAAGAACTTAGGAATCTAGGAAGTAGCAAAGCTGAATTTGAATACTGGCAGTTCTTGGCCTCAGTAATAGCCATTACTATCAGCATCATTAGTATAACTAAGAGCTTGATAAAGATTTTTAAGTAGAAATATACAGAACAATAGCTGCCACCAGAGCAGTCAGCAGAGATATATCATTTAGGAATGGACTTGGCTCGGGGTAATTGAACATCTGATCAATGTGTCTCATATGACAGGTCTGGAAGTGGGCAATTCAGAATTGGTGCAGTGGTGCAACAACAGTAGGAGAAACTCGGGTTCTTTCTCTCTCTCAGCTTCATAGGTGGGGTTGCCAGACTTAGCAAATAAAAATACAGGACACCCAGTTACGTTTGAATTTCAGATAATCAGTGAATAAATTTTAATATTCACATGTCCCGTGCAATATTTGTAGCATATTTCTGGTAATAAGGATTTTGACTCTTTTTGTGTGTGTGTTGGACTGCTTACAGCTTTTAAGCCCCACCCCTGAACGAGATGATAAGAAGGCCTGTGCACTCCCGTCTTTGGTGCCAGCTGGAAGTTCAAACTACACACGCTCCGGCTCCTTCATAAAATCCCAAGGCAGTCTCCCCTCCCTGCTCTCTCAAGCTATTTTCAGACTGTGTGGGAGAATGCCCTGCTCTTCCCAGAAAGCCTCATTATTTGAGTCATAAACCTTTTCCTATGCTCCTGGTATGTGTATGGCATCAACAGTCTCAACATCTGAACAAATTTTGGGTAGGGGGTTCACTATTTCTTGAGGTGACCACAACACTTACACTAAAAAACTATTTCTTGTTTATCTTAAGTTCAAATTTACCAAGTGTGAACCTAAATAGCAAACACAGAGAGGCTCTCTAAAAGAAAATAATATTTATTCAGGAGTAGGGCATCACAATGGGAATATGCACGCCACAATAATCTAGGTGTGCATTCAGGGAGGTAAAGGAAAACCAAAGCTTTTAAAGGAAAAATGATAGAGGATTACATAATTGTCCTGGGATAATTATCCTTGGCTACAAGGATAAATAACAAGGGTAATACCAGTCTGGGGTTGGACAGACAGTTGCTAGGCAGATGTCCTTGCTGAGCTATGTTTTGTATAAGACTGTGGTGACCTTTGTGTATGGTCATGGTTTTGCAGAGTCCTTCCTGCTAGTTCTTGCTATCAGGCAATTATGTGTGAGAATGCCCCCTTCATGGTGTTCCCCAACTCTGTTTGTCAGGGTTTCTAATTCATTTCACTCCATTTTGATTCTGACAACTTTCACACAGGTGTCTCTTATTGTATTTGGTAATTCTATCTATAGGCCTTCATCTCCATGCCTGCTTTCTCAGTCACAGACAGGTGCTATACCTCCAGGTCTCAAAGCCATGTTGCAAGCAGGAAGAGGCAAAAAAGTTTTCCTAACAATGAGACTTGGACTTTTTATTTGGTAAGGGAAGCTGTCCCCAGGCACTTCTCGTCTATATTTCATTATGTGGAACTTTCTCGGGTGGGTATGCTTGCTGCAAGAGAGCCTAGGA
Organism: Galeopterus variegatus; assembly: GCF_000696425.1. Taxonomy (NCBI): domain Eukaryota; kingdom Metazoa; phylum Chordata; class Mammalia; order Dermoptera; family Cynocephalidae; genus Galeopterus; species Galeopterus variegatus. The sequence continues at coordinate 59,654 of NW_007727304.1, forward strand.
AACTGAGAATTTTAGCTTTCCATAGCAAAAAGAATACATGGGTTGTAGCTGACTCTTGGAAGATAAACCCAGGGTCTACTAGGAGGTTCTCTTTTGCCATATATAAAGGGTACAATATTTTTGAAATACCTCCATTTACCCATAAACCAGTTTTTTTTTTTCTCCTTGAATCCTGTTAGCCAAAAGTGTGGGGAGACAAAGACAGCCCTGGGAAGAATGATATAGTCCAAGGACCAGCACCTTTGTCATTACCTGGGAGCTCGTTAGAAATGCAGAACCTAAGGCCCCACTCCAGACCTTGCAAATCACAATCTGCACCTTAACAAAGTACCCCAGGCGACTGTATGTATATTAAAATTTGAGAAGTGCCCTGGAAGAACCACGGTTCTTACACTTACATGCCACTGGAATAGCCTGCCCTAAAGATTTTGATGTAATTGGCCTAGGGTGCTGCCTGGGCATCAGTATTTTTAAAAGCTCCCCCAGGTGATTCTAATTAGCAGAGAAATTTGAGAACAACTGACCTGAAACAGTGGCTCTCAACCCTGGCTGCCCATTTGAATCACTTGAGGCTCTTGGCTTTAAAACCACCAATGCACAGCTCCCCCCTTACAGCAGATAAATCAGAAATTGCGTGGGAGGTGAAAGGATGGGACAGTATTTTTGAAAAGCTCTCAGATCATTCTGATGTGTGAGAACCATGCCAGGAAGAGGAAATAGAGAGCTCACATCCTTCAGCACTGTGGTCTGCGGGCAGAAGAGGGAGAGTGGTATTAGGTAGCTTGAAGGTGCTGCTGATGTAGGAGAGCCAGGTGGAGGGTACAGGCATGGTCAGGGGAGGATTTTGCTCTGATTCATATTTGGATTCCTGGAAGGGATGACCTCACAAACAGTTGCTGCCCAAGTCTGGAAAGCAGCCATGGTAATGTAAACTCCACAGCACAGCATGATTAAGCAGGAGGTGAGAGTGGGGGCAGAAGTGCAAAGCTGCAGACCGTTAGCTTTCTGAGCTTTCTCAGTCCCCATGTGGTATAGACAAGACCCAGAAGTTCCCACATGTGCTCAGGATGGGCCTCAGGAGGCAGCTGAGCTGAGAACCAGAAGCACTGTCATGGCACCACCATTTAAGGGCAAGGTGACCAGCAGCCTCTGGGCAGCCCAGGCTGAGAGGAAAATGGAAGTTGTGACAGAGCCTACAATGAGGCTACAGTGTCAGCAAGAGTTGAGGTGAGGCCAACTCAGCCACAGAGAGCTTCTCTGCCCTTGCCAAGTCAGGAGAGACCAGCGCACACCAGTCACCAACTCCGTCTGCAAATGTCAACAGACAAGCCACAACTGGGAGGATAAGAAGTGCTGTTGTGGAGACCAGAGGTGCCAGGGGACACTGCTCCAACACAAACAGCCCTTCTGCTTCACTTCCTTCTGGAGATCACCTTGCCAGGGCCGATAGCCACAGTCTGTGTCAGAAAGGCTGGACTGATTGTTGGTGGTCAGTGTTCATTCCAACTAGTCTGTGCCTGTGCCAAATCAGTTGTTATATATTTTGAATGTCACTTTTGAATAAAGCCCCCTCTCTCCCTTCTATACTAAGATTATGTTGGACAGGAACAGAGGGAGGGGGAGACAAAATATGAGACCACTTGATTTTACCTAAAGAAAATGTTTTCATTACTGCTCTGGACTAAAGTTATAGAGTTAAACTAAATCAAGTTTCCCCAGCCCTACCCAGTCAGTAGGGGAACAAGAGGAAAATCAGACAAAAAAAAAGGTAGCTCCAGGTATGATCTGCACATCTAAGAGTAGTGTGAGAACAGGCTGGATAGTTAGCTTGCTTGGTTAGAGGGTCATGTTGATAACACCAAGGTTGAGGGTTCAAATTCCATACTGGCCAGCCACCAAAAAATAATAAGAGTAGTCTGAGGAAATGTCCATTCCTGTTATAGACATAAGAATAATCTGCTAATACCACAAACAAATAACTATTTAGATGACAGATATAACTATTCTGATTAGATCATTATACAATATATGCATGTAATGAAACAACAAACTGCACCCAATAAATACATACTGTGAAAAAAATAAATTTTAAAAAAGGAGCCACAGACAGCTCCCACCAATCTACAGAAGGCAGGAGCCTGCCTGGGGTCCTATGCAGGAGCCACAGACAGCACTCACTGCCCAGCAGAAGGCAGGAGCATGCCCAGGGACCTAGGCAAGAGCTGTGGGCAGCTCTCACCACATGGCACAAGGCAGGAGCATGTCAATAGCTCCACTTCTGCACAGATGGTCTGCCACAGCCACTGCCACTGGAAGGGTGGCTCGCAACCACAGTAGCAGCCACAGCCACTGTGCAGGCATCCTGCCACCCACTCAACTGCATTGACACAAGGAAAGTCACCAGCAGAGACAGGAAAGAGAAGAGGAAATCTCTCTCCTCACAGCCCACTACAGAATAAAAGAAGAAGCAATAGCTCTACCTGATGACCAGACATCAACATAGAGATACTAGAAATATGAAAAACCAAGAAAATATGACACCACCAAAGGAATACAGTAATTCTGAAGTACCAGAATACATATAACAGGAAACTCTTGAAATGACTGAAAAGGAATTCTGAGAAATGATCTTAAGGAAACTTGGTGAGATATGAAAAGACTCACTTAGAAAACATAATGAAATAAGAAAAAATATCCAGGATATGAATGAGGAAAGTTACAAAGAAATTAATAAAAAGAAAGTAATAATTATTAAAAAGAATGTAACAGAAGTCCTAGAACTGAAGGATTCATTCAACAAAAGAAAAAACATAACTGAGAGCTCAAACAGCAAGTTAGAGAAAGCAAAAGGAAAGAATTTATGATCTCAAAGATATTCTTTTCAAAATAACCCAGGTAGACAAAAAAATGAGGGAAATTTTTTTTAAATGAAGAAAATCTAAGAGCAGACAACCTTAAAAACACAAACATCTGAATCATGGTGTTCCAGAAGGGGAGCAGAAAGGAAAAGGCATTGAAAACGTACTCAATGAAATAATAGCAGAAAACTTCCCAGGCATAGGGAGAGACATGGACCTTCAGATCCAGGAGGCTCAAAGATCCCCAAACAGATTCAGTTCAAAAAGATCCTCTCTGGAACACATTATAGTCAAAATGGTAAAGCTCAAAAAGAGAATCTCAAAAGCATCAAGAGAAACATGTCGAGTCAAATATAAGGAGCCCCCATCAGACTAACAGCAGACTTCTCAACAGAAACTCTGCGGATCAGAAGAAAATGAGATGATATATTCAAAATACTAAAAGAAAAAAACTGCCAGCCAAGAATACTATACCCAGCAAGGCTATCCTTCAGAAATGAGGAAGAAATAGTACATTTCCCAGACAAATAAAAACTGTAGGAGTCACCACCCCAAGACCAGCCCTGCAAGAAATCCTCCAGTGGGTCTTACATCCATCATCCAAACAATGATAATTACTACCACAAATACACAAGAAAGAACAAAACCCACTTGTAGAATAAAAATGCAAACAAGAAAGAGAAAGATACTAAATCTTACCACCTCAGAAAACCAACAATATCAAAGATAAACAATAAAATGGGAAGAAAGGAACAAAAGATATTTAAAACATGCAAATGAAACTCAATAAAATGCCAGGAGTAAAACAATACCCTTCAATAACAGCCCTAAATGTAAATGGATTATACTCCCCACTCAAAAGACACAGACTGGCTGATTGGATTAAAAAGATATACCCAACTATATGCTGTCTTCAAGAGACTCACCTTCACCTGTAAAGACACACAGAGACTAATAGTAAAGGGATAGAAAAATACTTTCCACACAAATGAAACCAAAAAGGAGCAGGAGTAGCTATTCTTATATCAGTTAAAGTAGACTTTAAACCAAAAACCATAAAAAGAGACAAAGAAGGCCACTACATAATGATAAAGGGATTTATCCAACAGGAAGACATAACAATTATAAATATATAGGCATCCAACAACGGAGTACCAGTATATATAAAGCAAACACTATTAGACCTAAAGAAAGAGGTATACCCCAACACAGTAACAGTAGAGGACCTAACACCCCACTCTTGGCACTGGACAATCATCTAGGCAACAAATCAACCGAGAAACACAGGATTTTTTTTTTTAATTATAATTAATTAATTTATTGTCATTTTTTTTTACATTCTAAGATGTTGGTGCAGAGCAGTTGGGGAGAGGGGGAGAGGGATAGGGTGGGAGGAGGAAGAAGGAGGGAGGTGCGTGTGGTTGAAGCCCAGGCAACCCCCTCATTCTGGCAGGGGAGTCCAGGGGGCTTCTGATGGAAGCTCGGACATGGCTGGGCTGGATGCACAAGTCCAAGGGGTGTGACTAAGGCCCTTGACCCCCACCTCCCCAGCTCAGGAGCCTGGGGCACTTCCAGCAGTGACTCAGTGGTCATAGCTGGGCTGGATGCAGAGGTCAGGTGGGGTGAGGCTGAATCCCTCAGTCCTCCCCTCACCCCAGCTTGGGAGCCTGGGGGGGCTTCCAGTCCTTCTAGGTTTTATAAGGTGTTCTTTGGTGATGTTAGACTTTTACTGGTTAATATCAAAACTTTATCTCTGATCTGTGGGATTTTTGTTTTTTCTTTCAGTTCTGTTTGGATTATTCACTATTTCCACCACTTAAACTCTGCAATGGAACTAATTTGTTGTCCTTTGCTTCTGAAATGGGGGAACTTCCTGTGGTGACCAACACTTGAGCCCCATGGTTGAGCTAAATTGCTGCTTTGCTGCTAATGCTCCAGGAAAGGCTTTTTGTGCAGCTCAGGTTTTAATTGTTGACCTTGTAAGCACTTCCAGGTCTTATGAGGTCGGGTACACCTGGGTTGTGTGGAAACTCTGGTCTGGGCCTGAGTCATTTCAGCAAACTGCACTCCCTACAGTTTTATACTCCTAACCAGTCTCCACTGAGTGGGTCTGTGCTGATTGGAGGGCAGATCAGCTGTCCATGCTGTGCGCCAATGTCCACCAGTGGGCCCTCCTCCCCCAACACCCACACTCCAAACACTTCCCATGGGATGGGCCATGAGCTGGTCCCCTGCGATGACTCACCAGCCTTGAGTGGCCCCTTTCTTCCATTGTCTGTGGACCCTCTCTCCTATGTAGGTCCACAGGAACCCTGTTAGTGGTCTTGCTGGCCTGGGGGCCACCAAGTCTCTCTTCTCCCCTGCAGCCTCCAAGCAACTTCATGCAAAGGGCACAGCTGTGGCTTTTGCCAGCTCTTGCTCCTTATGCTCATCAGGACCAGTCTTGAAGTGGCCAGGGCTCGAAACAATTGGAGCAGTCCCTTCTTTCTCTCAGCATGACTTCTCCTGCCTTCATGAGCTCCACAGGTCTCTCCTCCTCTTCCCCTGAGCTCTAGTGGCCCCAGTTTGGCAGTCATTACTTTTTAATAGCTGTAAATTGGTTGATTGTGGGAGAAGGTGATGCTGGGTACTGTTCATTCTGCCATCTTGATCAAAAGTCTCAGAATCAGGGCCGGCCCCGTGGCACACTCAGGAGAGTGCGGTGCTGGGAGTGCATCGATGCTCCCGCCGCATGTTCAGATCCTATATAGGGATGGCCGGTGCGCTCACTGGCTGAGCGCGGTGCGGGTGACACCACACCAAGGGTTGCAATCCCCTTACCGGTCACGAAAAAGACAAAAAAAAAAAAAAAAAAGTCTGAGAATCAGAAGATTTAGACTACACTTTAGACCAATTGGACCTGGAAGATACCTACAGAACATTTCATCCAACACCTACAGAATATACATTCTTCTCATCAGTACATTGAACATTCTCAGGATAGACCACATTTTAGTTGACAAATCAATTCTCAACAAAATTTTTTTAAAATGAAATCATTTCAAGTATCTTTTCAGACCACAACAGATTAAAACTAGAAATCAATAACAATTTAAACTTTGGAAACTCTACAAATACATGGAAATTAAACAACATGCTCCTGAATGACCTATGAGTCCAAGAAGATATTAAACATGAAATCAAAAAATTTCTCAAAACTAATGAAAGTAAAGATACATCAGACCAAAACCTGTGGGATACTGCAAAAGCAGTATTAAAAGGGAACTTCACTGCAATAAATGCTTACATCAAAAGAATAGATCTCAAAAAACCTAATGCTACACCTCAAAGAACTAGAAAAACAAGTACAATCCAACCCTAAAATTAGTAGATGGAAAAAAATAATTAAGATCAGAGTAAAACTAAATGAAATAGAGACTCAAAAAATTACACAAAAGATCAATGAAATGAAAAGTTGGTTTTTTGAGAAGATTAACAAAATAGACAAACTATTAGCTAGACTAACTACAAAAGAGGAGAGAAGACCCTAATAACAAAAAACAAAAATGAAAAAAAAAAAAAAAAATCACAGCCAATACCACAGAAACACAAAGAATCATTAGCAAATATTAAAAACAACTAAACACCAACAAATTTGGAAACCTAGAGGAAATGGATAAATTCTTGGACGCATACAAACTACCAAGACTGAACCAAGAAGAAATAGAAAACCTGAACAGATCAATAACAAGCAATGAGTTTGAAGCAGTAATCAGCAGTCTCCCAACAAAGAAAAGCCTGGGACCAGAGAGCTTTACTGCTGAATTCTACCAAACCTTTAAAGCAGAATTAATACCAATTCTCTTCAAATTATTCCAAAAAAATTGAAACAGAGGCCATTCTCCCAAACTCATTCTATGAGGCCAGAATTACTGATACCAAAATCAGACAAAGATACAACAAAAAAAGAAAACTACACGCCAATATCTCTGATCAACATAGACACAAAAACCTTCATCAAAATATTAGCAACCAGAATACAGCAACATATCAAAAAATTAAACATCATGTTCAAGTGGGATTCATCCCAGGGATGCAAGGATGGTTTAACATATACAAGTCAATAAGTGTGATACACTGCCTCAACAAAATGAAGAACAAAAACCATGATTATCTCAACAGACACAGAAAAAGCATTTGACATATTCAACATCCATTCATGATAAAGACTCCCAGCAAATTAGGTATTGAACAATAGTATCTCAATAAAATAAAAGTCACATAGGACAAACCTATCAATATCATCCTGAATGGGGAAAAGCTTTCAGAACAAGAACAAGATAAGGATGCCCACACTCACCACTCCTATTTAACACAGTATTGCAAGTACCTGCCAGAGCAATCAGGCAAGAGAAAGAAATAAAGGGCATCCAGATTGGAAACAATGAAGTCAAACTGTCACTGCTTGCCGATGACATGATCCTATATATAGAAAAACCCAAAGACTCTACCCAAAAACTCTTAGAACTGATATATGATTTCTGTAAAGTTGCAGGACACAAAATCAATATGCAAAAATCAGTAGCATTTTTATAGTCCAATAATGAAGTAGCAGAAAAAAGAAATAAGAAAGCAAGCCCATTTAAGATAGTCACCAAAAAAGTAAAATACCTAGAAATCAGTTTAACCAAAGACATGAAAAATCTCTACAATGATAAGTACAAATCACTGCTAAAAGAAAGAGGACACAAAAAGATGGAAAGACATTCCATGCTCTTGGATTGGAAGAATGAACAGTGTGAAAATCTCAATACTACCCAAAGCAATCTACAGATTTAATGCAATCCCCACCAAAATACCAATGACATCCCTCACAGAAATAGAAAAAACAATCCTAACATTCATATGGAACAACAAAGGACCCCAAATAGCCCAAGCAATCCTGAGCCAAAAAAAATAAAGCCAGAGGCATTACACTACCTGACTTTAAATTATACTACAAAGCTATAGTAACCAAAACAGCATGGTACTGGCATAAAAGCAGACACTCAGACGAATGAAACAGAATAGAGAACCCAAATATCAACCCACATACTTACAGCCAACTGATATTTGATAAGGTCAACAGGAGCATCCATTGGGGAAAGGGCTGCCTCTTCAATAAGTGATGCTAGGAAAACTGGACATCCATATGTAGAAGAATGAAACTAGACCTGTACCTCTCACCATATACCAAAATCAACTCAAAATGGATTAAAGACATATATAATATCTGAAATTATAAAACTACTAAAAGAAAACATAGGAGAAACACTTCAGGAAGTAAGACTGGGCAAAGACTTTATGACTAAGACCCTAAAGCACAGCCAACAAAAGAAAAAATAAACACATGGGATTATATCAAACTTAAAAGCTTCTGCACATCAAAAGAAACAGTTAACAGAGTGAAAAGGCCATCTACAGAATGGGATAATATATTTGCAAAATATGCATCTGATAAGAGATTAATATCCAGAATATACAAGGAAATCAAACAACTTAACAGTAAAGAAACAAATAACTGGATTAAAAAATGCACAAAGAAGCTGAACAGGCATTTCTCAAAGGAAGATATACAAATGGCCAACAGACACTTGAAAAAAATGCTGATCACTACGCATCAGGAAAATACAAATCAAAACCACATTGAGATATCATCTCACACCATTATCAAAAAGACAGAATAACAAATGCTGATGAGGACGTGGAGAGAGAAGAACTCTCCTACACTGTTGGTGGGATTGTAAATTAGTACAGCCATTATGGAGGTTCCTCAAACAACTACAGATAGGACTGCCATATGATCCAGCAATCCCACTGCTGGGTGTATACCTAAAGGAATGGAAATCACCACATCAAAGGGATACCTGCACTCCCATGTTTATTACAGCTCTATTTACAATAGCTAAGAGTTGGAATCAACCTAAATATCCATCGATGGACAACTGGATAAGGAAAATGTGGTATATATGCACAATGGAATACTACTCAGCCATAAAAAGGAATGAAATATAGCCATTTGCAGCAACATGGATGAACTTAGGAAAAGTATCTTAAGTGAAATAAGCCAAGCACAGAAAATGAAATACCACATGTCCTTACTCCTCAGTGGGAGCTGAAAAAAATAAACAAATAAACAAAAAAAGAAAGAAAGATACTACAACCACAATAATTCCTTGAACTTTGTAAAGGAGAGAATGTAACTGAAGCTACCAGAGGAGGGGAAGGGCAAGGTGGAGGGAGGGTTAGTGGGAAATTGGTAAAGTTTCACCAAAAAATAATCACATTGTGTAATGATAAATATAGTAATAAAATAAATAAACAAATATTTTATAAAAGCATTATCAGCTTATAATGTATTTTTCCCTATCTATTTAAAGAGGGAAAGAAAGATATAGAAAATTGTGTGGGAGCCAAGTTGTTTTAGAAAGAGTAAGGTCTATTCCAAAAAGAACTGATGATCACCTGAGGTCATCAGGTGGAATCAGATGGCAAAACAGCCAATTAATGTGTGGAAAAGCAATGGATTAGCCCAGAATCCCAAGAGGAATGCTGCTTACCAGACTGGGTCCCCCATTTCTGGAAGATGAATCTTCTGGATCCCATTCCTCTTATTTCATTGAATTTTCCATGAATATTTATTTAGCTCAGCTCTATGCCAGGCCCTGTCCTAGGACCTGGAGATATAGCAATGAACAAAACAGACAAGAAAACCTGCTTTCACAAGTGTTACAGTTGCAGAGAGGATAGGAGAGAGTGACAGACAATAGATCAAATAAATGTGTGAAAATAAGAGCTATAGAGGAAAATTATACAAAAAAGTAGGACAGGACATGTCCATGGTGGGGTTGTAATTTTAAATAAGGTGGTTGAAGGAAGGCTGCAGGAGAGGGTGACCGGTAAGCAACAACCTGGAGGAGATGAGGAAGAAGCTGTGCAGATATCCAGGAGGAGCACCATCAGTGAGGAGAAGGGCAGGTGCAAAGGATCTGAGATTAGAAGGGGCCTGGATGTGCAAGGGGTGGCAAGAAGGCCTAGGAGAGAGGAAAGAGATGCAGTCAGTGAAGTTATAGGCCCAGGTAAGCGAAGGAAACAGAGAGCACACTACTCCAATCCAAGCAGATTCTGCAACTGCATTTTCAGCTTTCCCAGACAGCTTAATGCAGAGGAAATCATCAAACCCACTGCCACTCACATTCAAGGAAGGTACCTGCATAGGATTTTCAGCTTTTTCTTCAGATCTTCATATATTGTTAACACTCTCTAATTGTGAAGATGTTTACCCTGGATCACTTCAAAACGTTAATGTTACCTGCACTCCCATGTTTATTACAGCTCTGTTTACAAGAGTCAGGCCATGGATCCAACCAAATGTCCATCAGTGAATGACTGGATAAGGAAAATGTGGTATATATACACAATGGAATACTACTCAGCCATAAAAAAGAATGAAATTCTACCATTTGCAGCAACGTGGATGAGCCTGAAGAAAATGATCCTGAGTGAAACAACCCAGGTGCAGAAAGGGCAATACCACAACATGTTTTCACTCATAAGTGGGAGCTGACTCCAGAAATAAATGAACAATAAACAGAGACAGAGAGAGGGAAAGAATGAAACAACAATCACAATAATATGTGGAACTTTTACAAGGAGAGAAAAGAACTGTTGTTACTAGAGCTGGAAATGCAGAGAGGAAGGGAAGAGAGGGGAGTAATGAGAAATTGGTTAACAGATACAAAGAATGATTACATATTATAATGATGAATAAGCTAATTATCCTGATCTAACCATCACACAGTACACAACTATTGAAAATCAACTTTGTACCCCAAAAATATATATTATAAACTATCTTTTAAAAAATAGTTAATTAATTGTTAATTTTAAAAATTAGGGCGGACTCAAGATGGCGACGGGTCTGGAGCGGCCATGCCAGGAGACAGCGCGACCCTGAGAAGTGTACGCTGTGATACCAGAGTACTATTTGCATTTCCAAGAGCAACAAAAAAGAATAAATCTTTGAACAACTAACCTACAATGACAAAAAAGCAACTACAGATTCGAGGTTTTGGGGCCGTCACAAAAGAAGATTCCTGAGAGCGCCCAAGCCGCGCTGCGGGATCGAGTGAGCAGCCCAAGACAACAAAGGCCAAGTAAGCCAGCAGAGACGACACAGAAACGGAGTGGAAGGCGCCAGACTAGCCCAACTCTGTGAGCTCTGTGAGTCACCCCCAGTTCAGCCCCACTTGCGGGGCAAAGCCCGTCTGGCTTCCGCGCGCCTGGCTCCTACCCGCCTGGCTCCCGCCTACCACACCAGGCTAGGCCACGGCAACAGCACTGCCTCCATTTTCTCAGGTGGGGGCGGAGACAGCCCCTTGGCTTGGCGCAGCTCCTCACTGAGATGGGCCACTTGCATACCTTGACACGGGGCCCCCCAGGGCCTGTGGACTGGCCTACAATCCCACTCCCCCCACGGATCTCTGACGGGGCTGGTGGCGGGGGGAGCCCCTGGCCAGCGTCGGGAGGGTTGGGAAGTGGAGCCCGCCCAGACTGTCACTCCACCACACCCTGGGCTTTGGCCCCAGGTAAACTCCCTGTTTCCGGGAGGCAGATACCATCTCTGTGGCCCTCAGTTTGGAAGAACTCCAAACTGATTACTGGTTGGGAGAGGGGAGCCCGGGGCACTCTGGAGCTGGACTGAAGTTGCCGGAGAGCACTCCCAGAGGGCGCCTGGGTCGACCTGTGCTGGGGGGATTCAAAGAGGAACTGTGTGCTAGGGTCCCTCCCCCGAGGAGCTCACATCCTGGAGTTGGAGATAACTTTACTACACAGATAGCCGCAGCACCGGGAAGAAAGTGAGAGATCCAGAGGAGGCCTTACCCAGGGCCACAAAAGCACTCAAAGTGTCCCCACAAGACAATTGAAACTCCTCCTGGGCAGCACGGGGCAGGGCACAGCTTTGATGTCCCTGCTGATAGACGAGGATTGTAGAAGACACGCCTCAGCCCTGTACTGAGCGCATAGAGTGGGGAGGGGTCCGGCAAAAGGAGGCGGAGTCATGGGGAAAAAAAATTACACACCCTGCGGGCCCCCTTTGCAAGGCTCAACAGCCCCACCTAGTGCACACAGAGTGGGAAAACGCCCAGATAGCGAGGTGCAGAACACACATACATGGTGGGACAGGCAGAGTGGAATCCAACAGCGTAGTAGAGTTAAAGCTGATCAGAGAGGAGGCACCCCACAGAGGGCCAAGACCCGAGTGTAACTCCCTGCCAAAATGAACAAACACCCAAAAAGAGATACCAGACATGCAAAAAACTAAGTAAGTACACCACCAAAAGTTAACAAATCCCAAACTCTAGATCCTATAGAACAAGAAGCCCTTGAAATGAATGACAGGCAATTTCGAGTGATAATCCTAAAGAAACTGAGTGAGATACAAGAAAACTCAGATAGACAGCATGATGAAACCAGGAAAAATATACAGGACCTGAAAGAGGAAATGTACAAGGAAATCACTGTCATAAATTTATAAAACAAACTCTATTAGAACTAAAAAAGGAAATAGACACTAATACTATAATAGCAGGGGACCTGAACACCCCACTGTCAATATTGGACAGATCAACTAGGCAAAGAATTAGCAGAGAAGCACAAGATCTTAACAATACCCTAGACCAATTAGACATGGCGGATATCTACAGAACATTCCATCCAACAACCTCAGAATATTCATTCTTCTCATCAGCACATGGATCATTCTCCAGGATAGATCACATATTAGGACACAAATCAAGTCTTAACAAATTCAAAAAAATTGGAATTATCCCGTGTATTTTCTCAGACCATAATGGATTAAAACTAGAAATCAATAATAAACAAAATTCTGGAAAGTATACAAACACATGGAAATTAAACAGCATTCTACTTAATGATACATGGGTCCAAGAAGAAATCAAGCAGGAAATAAAAAAATTTATTGAAACTAATGAAAATAATGATACATCATACCAAAACTTGTGGGATACAGCAAAGGCCGTTCTAAGGGGGAAATTTATTGCATTAAACGCCTACCTCAGAAAAATGGAAGGCTGGCAAGTGAACAATCTAATAATGCGCCTTAAAGAACTAGAAAAACAAGAACAATCCAAACCTAAAGTTAGCAGAAGGAAAGAAATCATCAAGATCAGAGCAGAACTTAATGAAATTGAATCCCAAAAAACAATACAAAAGATCAACGAATCAAAAAGTTGGTTTTTTGAAAAGATAAATAAAATTGACAAACCACTTGCATGGCTAACAAAAAAAAGAAGAGAGAAGATTCAAATAACAAAAATTAGAAATGAAAAAGGTGATATTACAACTGACCCAAATGAAATACAAGGAATCATCCGAGACTACTATAAACAGCTATATGCCAACAAGTTCGAAAACCTAGAGGAAATGGATAAATTTCTGGACTCACACAAGCTTCCAAAATTAAACCATGAAGATATAGAAAACCTGAATAGGCCAATAACAATAAGGGAGATTGAAGATGTTATCAGAAAGCTCCCAACAAAGAAAAGCCCGGGACCAGATGGATTCTCAGCAGAATTTTACCAAACATTCAAAGAGGAAATGACACCGATTCTTTACAAACTATTCCAAAAGATTGAAACAGAAGCAAAGCTTCCAAACACATTCTATGAAGCAAACATCATCCTGATACCAAAGCCAGGTAAAGATATAACGAAGAAAGAAAACTACAGGCCAATATCCTTGATGAATATAGATGCTAAAATCCTCAATAAAATATTAGCAAACAGAATACAACAGCACATATGTAAGATCATTCACCATGATCAAGTGGGATTCATCCCAGGGAAGCAAGGTTGGTTCAACATACGCAAATCAATAAATGTGATCCACCATATTAATAAAATCAAACACAAGGACCATATGATCATCTCTATTGACGCCGAAAAAGCATTTGATAAAATCCAACACTCATTCATGATAAAGACCCTTTATAAATTAGGTATAGATGGAAAATATCTCAGCATAATCAAAGCCATATACAATAAACCCACTGCCAATATCATCCTGAATGGGGAAAAACTGAAAGCTTTTCCTTTAAGAACAGGAACCAGACAAGGATGCCCACTCTCACCACTCCTATTCAACATAGTTTTGGAAGTATTAGCCAGAGCAATCAGAGAAGAGAAGGAAATAAAGGGCATTCAGATTGGAAAGGAGGAAGTCAAACTGTCCCTGTTTGCAGATGACATGATCCTATATATTGAACAGCCCAAATCATCTATTAAAAAACTCTTAGAGGTGATAAAAGAGTTCAGCACAGTAGCAGGATACAAAATCAACACACAAAAATCAGTAGCATTTCTTTTCACCAATAGTGAACAAGCAGAAAGAGAAATCAAGAAAGCCTGCCCATTCACAATAGCCACCAAAAAAATAAAATACTTAGGAATTGAACTAACTAAGGATGTGAAAAATCTCTATAATGAGAACTATAAACCACTCCTGAGAGAAATTAGAGAGGATACAAGAAGATGGAAAGACATCCCATGCTCCTGGATTGGAAGAATCAATATAGTGAAAATGACTATACTACCCAAAGTTATCTACAAATTTAATGCAATCCCCATTAAAATTCCTATGACATTTTTCTCTGACATGGAAAGAACTATACAATCATTTATCTGGAATAACAAAAGACCACGAATAGCCAAAGCAATGCTGAGCAAAAAAAATAAAGCTGGAGGTATTACTCTACCTGACTTTAAACTATACTACAAAGCTATAATAACCAAAACAGCATGGTATTGGTATAATAACAGAGACTCTGATCAATGGAATAGAATAGAGCACCCTGAAATCAACCCATGCACTTAGTGCCATTTGATCTTCGACAAAGGCATCAAGTCTATTCACTGGGGTCGGGACTCCCTCTTCAGCAAAGGGTGCTGGGATAACTGGTTATCCATTTGCAGGAGATTGAAACTAGACCCATACCTCTCACCGTATACTAAAATCAATTCAAAATGGATTAAGGATTTAAATATTCACCCCAAAATAATAAAACTTATTAAAGAAAACATAGGAGAAACACTTCAGCAAATAGGGCTGAAGGATTTTTACAGAAAGCCATAAAAATGCCTCCTAAATAGCTGATCCCTTCAGATTCTTCCCTGCCACTCTGGCTTTGCACGACAGAAGCCCTTCACAGTTTCCAGCTCTCCAACAGGACTTATGCTACATGTGACTTTGTGTTCTATCTGCCGGGACTGAGTACTCTCCATTAAGCCACTTTAACATGCAAAACTTTGCTTATCTCTCTTATCTGAGTTCAACTTCGTAATAACTTCGTATAGCCTACATGATACGAAGTTATACGATTTACCAGGAAAAAACAAGCAACCCAATCAAAAAATGGGCAAAAGAGCTAAGTAAGCATTTCTCTAAAGAAGATATGCAAATGGCCAACAGTCATATGAAAAAATGCTCAACATCACTCAGCATCCGGGAAATGCAAATCAAAACCACACTGAGATACCATCTCACCCCAGTTAGGACGGCTAAAATCCAAAAGACGCTGAATGATAAATGCTGGCGAGATTGCGGAGAAAAAGGAACTCTCATACATTGTTGGTGGGAATGCAAAATGGTGCAACCCCTATGGAAAATGGTTTGGAGGTTCCTTAAACAGCTGAAGATAGATCTACCATACGATCCAGCTATCCCACTGCTGGGAATATATCCAAAGGAATGGAAATCATCAAGTCGAAGGTATACTTGTTTCCCAATGTTCATTGCAGCACTCTTCACAATAGCCAAGAGCTGGAATCAGCCCAAATGTCCATCATCGGATGAGTGGATACGGAAAATGTGGTATATCTACACAATGGAATACTACTCAGCTATAAAAATGAATGAAATACTGCCATTTGCAACAACATGGATGGACCTTGAAAGAATAATATTAAGTGAAACGAGTCAGGCAGAGAAAAAGAAATACCACATGTTCTCACTTATTTGTGGGAGCTAAAAATAAATAAATTAATTCACTCACATACATACACACGCGCGCGCGCACACACACACACACACAAACCGGGCGGGGGGGGAGGGGAACATATAACAACTACAATTTTTTTTTTTTTTGAAGTTCCTACAACAAGCAAATGGAAAAGACAAGCCTGGATGGGTGGGGGGAGAGGGAGGAGGGAGGGAGGTTTCGGTGATGGGACATAATAATCAACTACATTGTATATTGACAGAATACAAAAATAATAAAAATAAATAAATACTCCCGCCGAGGGTTCGGATCCCATGTGGAGACCGGTTCCTGCTCACTGGCTGAGCGAGGTGCGGGTGCGACACCGAGGGTTGCGATCCCGTTGCCGGTCCCGGTCTGGTACGGGCGCGACACTGAGGGTTGTGATCCATTGCCGGTCACGAAAAAAAAAAAAAGACAAAAAAATAAAAATAAAAATAAAAGGAAAAAAATAAATAAATAAATAAATAAATAAAAAATAAATAAAAATAAGCTTGCTATAGAAAACTGAACCTGGCCAACTGGCACTTAATATTGACAACATTCCCCAATTTACCAATCAAGTTTATGCTAATTTGCATTAAAGAAATAGGTTGTAGCTGAACAGTTCCAAATTGTTACTAGAGAAGTGGTGGACTACAATGTGAAATGGCCAGAAAGCAGGAGAGTAATTGGGAAGAAAAAAGCTTTGGATATTTGTTGATTATCATTCCAGGATCTATTATTCCCCCTCCTTGGTGCTCCAACAGCTCTCAGTCTCTATTTTCAAGGTAAATGGATTTCCAGGAAAATGAATTCCATCCCTTGCTCTTGAGGAAACACGGACCAATCAAAGCATTTCATTCCCCTGATTACAGAGATTTATTCCAGGAGGGCAGGTGGATCTGATCCAACGAGAGAGAATAACAGGCCTCGGAGGAAATGCTGGGACAAAGATAGGTTTTCTTTCTCTGGTTGGTACAATACATCAAGGTTAGGTGTGTGACTACAACACCCACATTTCATCTGGGAGGGGTGGAAGAGGAAGCAGCTGAGAAATGAGAAATGGAGCTGAAACTATGATAACAGGATGAATGTCTGCACCCCAAACTTCACAGTCATAGAGTCTAATAATAGCCTTTCCAACCTCAGCACTATTGACACTTTGGGCTGAATAATTCTTTGTTGTGGGGGGATGTGCTGTGTGTTGCGGGATGTTTAGCAACATCACTGGTCTCTACTCACTAGATGCCAGTAGCACCTCCTTTCTGGTGGGAACAACAAAAAATGCCAGCCTGAATTGGGGTTTTGTTTTGTTATGTTTTGTTTTGTTTCGTTTTGTTAGGGTTCTTGATTTGAAAGTGGCAGCCTCCAGAGAGTTAGAAATCACTTACTTTCCCTCCCTCCAACTAGTCAGGTGTGGGGGCTCCAGAGGAGAAGAGAAGCTGAAATGCCCATCTGGAGATGGATCCAGCCAGTTGGAAGGGGAGGTTGGTATCCAGCTTCTGTCTTTGCTGCCAAGCGTGGGCACAGTTGAGGCTCCACTTATCTCACCTTGGATCCCACCATAGCAGGCACAAAGCAGGAGGCAGGTGGAAAAGGGGATGCACAGACCAGTCCTGACAATATACAGGGAGGGGAAAACATAACTCTGAGGGTGGAATGGACTTGGCTGGATATGCACATTGAGGAATCAGCCTGCAGGACTGACAAAAATTCAATACTCATGGGGCTGCTT
The DNA here is from genome assembly GCF_000696425.1 of Galeopterus variegatus. Taxonomy (NCBI): domain Eukaryota; kingdom Metazoa; phylum Chordata; class Mammalia; order Dermoptera; family Cynocephalidae; genus Galeopterus; species Galeopterus variegatus. Next base: position 77,307 of record NW_007727304.1, read on the forward strand.
TAAAGCTAATGATAAGTAGTTAATCGATGTGTGGGGCCCAGCAGACACCCGTCCAGATTCAGAAATTCTGTTAAATACAGAGCCCTTTAATCTTTTTTGTGCTGCAGATCCATTTGGAAGTCTGGTGAAGACTTTAAACTCCTTCTCAGAACAATGCTTCTAAATGCATAAAATAGAAATACACAGAACTATAAAAGAGAAACCAATTATACTGAAATAAAGTTATCAAAATATTTAAAAACAAATGTGTGCTTTCATATAGTCTTTTTCATTGTATTAAGTGACAAGATCTAGGGGCAGTACTAAAATCTAGTGACTTTGAAGTAGTGATGAATGTAAATTCAATCTAGAGAAAGCGGAAACTCCTACACAATATGAAAATAATAGTTTTTTTAATATTTTGACAGTCACAGAAACTGCTAATATAAGGCACTACTAAGGGGTTTTTTTCCCTCTACATTTAGAATTGTAGGAAATGCTAAAGTTTAATGAGAGGTTAGTAAAAATAAAGATGTGACATTTTTTCCCTCCAAATTCATAAATCTCCTTAAACCCAAATCAAGAACCTTTTGTAACTAAATCAGTGGTTCTCAACCAGACATAGTTTTACCCCTCAGGGGACATTTGGCAATATTCTAGTGGCATTTTTGGTTCTCACCCCTGGGGGATTGGCATCTAGTGGGTAAAGCCCAAGGATGCTTCTAAATATCCTATAATGCACAGCACATCCTCCCACAACAAGGAATTATCCAGCACAAAATGTGAACAAGAAATCCTGAACCAGAAGAAGAATACTTGGGTCTGAAAAAAATAGACTCAGGATGGAGAAGATTCTCCAAAGGGAGTTGGGAAATCAGCCCCTTGCCCAAACCACACACCCGGTTCTTAGGAAGCCTTGACAGCATATCACCCGTACCTTCACCCTAAGTGTTGCTGCTGTCTAGAAGATGTTTCCATGGTGACACAATTCAAGGCAGACACAAGGAAGTAGCACCCAAGTACAACACAGGCAAAGGGACAGGATGGGTTATTAAAGGAAAAGCACCTAACTGGTAAAAAGACATTTGGTTTGGTTCGGTTTTAGGAATTTGGAACTTCACCAGAGAATAATAAAGCATCTCCTTCCCCATTCTCATCCCAGGAGAAGGAGGCAGGATTGTGATTCTCAAGGTCTGTGCTTCTTACAACACCCAAACTTCCCAGGATGGAAGTGCTTGAGACTTAGATCCAGTGAGGACAATCAATCTAGGTGTCACAAAAGGAGAGTGGGTGAAGGCTGAGGCTTAGATATGAAATGCTGAAATTAGCTGACTTGGCGGTCTCAAGGCTGGCTTCCTTGAGACCAGCAGCTGATGTGATGGGAGATGACAGAGACTCCCTCCTTGACCAATTTTAGTCAGGCTCCTCTGAGCCCGCTTCTTTAGCAAGAATCCTGCTAAGTGGGTTTAGCGAGAATTCCCCCACCCTTGATATCTGATCAAACTCATTCCCCACACTTAACATCTAAGTCCTTGGCTGCCTTTAGCTAGAATCCTTTTAAGCCAGTTTAGCAAGACTCCCCCTACCTTTGTTATCTCCTCTCAGTAATTTTATATCTACCATGTCTTCACTCTGGCTATGAATTTCCAGATGTTTTTGCTGTATTCTGAGTTGAGGTCAGTCTCTCTCCCCTGTTGCAATAGACTTGATCCCTATTGCAATAGTCTTGAATAAAGTTTTTCTTACCATTTTAACAAGTGTCAGAATAATTTTTTCTTTAACAGATAAGGCCCAAGCTCTGCAGCACCAAGGATGGGAAAATGGCCCCAGGGTGTATGGGGTGGCTGAGCACTTGGGGAAATGCCTTGCACAGAATAGTGGCTAGGCTCCTGGTGGCTGAGGCCACTATCAGCAGGAAGGATTCCTACAAAGTGGAATCTCTGTGCCTGACAGAAGCAGAGGACCAGGGGCCTCCTGAAAGAGAAGGAGCAACAGAACACACAGGGAACAGGATAGCCCTCCTGGCACACCCAACCCTCATCTCTACTTCCCATATGGCACGGAAGCCTCCAGGATTCTTGTACCTCCTTGGGGAGTCAGGCATGGTATCTCCTCACAAAAGGCATTTCTACCAACCATAGTGAGGGAGAGACTCAGAACCACATTTAATTTGATTCAGAAAAACAATGTTAGGGGCCGGCCCGGTGGCGCACTGCTATAGTGCACCGCTTGGGAAGCGCAGTGGCGCTCCTGCCGAGGGTTCGGATCCCACATACAGACCGGTTCCCGCTCACTGGCTGAGCGAGGCGCGGGAGCAACACCGAGGGTTGCGATCCCGTTGCCGGTCCCGGTCCGGTACGGGGGCGACACCGAGGGTTGCGAACCGTTGCTGGACATGGAAAAAGACAAAAAAAAAAAAAAAAAAAGAAAAACAATGTTATACTTCTTACACTGAGCATTAGGGAGCCAATCTACACCAGCTCTATGTGAGTATGTATCTCTGTGTTATCAGGTTCTCCAGTTAAAGTTCAATTCCTCTCTGCAAAAGAAGTAGAGAAACTCTTCTCCAAGTGTAGCTCAGGGGAATGGCTCTGCCCTGGTCCTGATCTGTGCTTTCTTGTTTCATTGTTTCATTGGCTGATGCTCTTCTGTTATACACCCTCTTCTGCATCACACACCACTTATGTTTGGTTTTTCCACTAACACAGATGTCACCCAGATGTGAACTCCTTGATTCTCCCAGATATGTAGGCTTCTGGGAAGTTAAGTATCTGTCATCCAGATGCTAGCTGAGGTTCTTTCTATCCTCAAAATCTAGTTAAGCTGGCTGAAACAACTTCTACCCCACCCTCAGAGTAGCAATTGCATGACTCAACTATATCCAAAATCTTCTGCAAGATTTAGATAAATTTTCAGGGGGCTTACGTGCTTAGAGTTTCTTCTGCCTTCCCAGGCTTCTGCATGTTTATATGGTCTTTGTCCCACATCACGTAAAAACAGATATGAAGTATCCCCTATACACTTCTCACATACACAATAAAATTTGCTCAAGCAGAGAGCGTTCATGATCTCAACAGACCCGACTAAATAACTAGGGGGAATGGGGAAGGGGAGGTCACATCATAAACAACCTAAGAAAACAGACATTCCTGCTCCCCCAGCCTGTTGCTGCCACCAGGCAATGTCCTACCTCTAACTATTTTATCTGCTTCTCTCCTCCCATGCTCTTCTCCAGCTTCTCTATAGGTACATCTGTCTCCAATGCTAACCCCCAAACTTGTTTAGCTAAACCTACCAAGTTTCTCATCAAACATTTAACAAGACCAATGCTTCTTACAAGACAGTTAGAGATTCAAATAGCCAAATGTGTGTGTATGTCCACCCCACAGATGATGGGATATCCATATCTTTCATAGCATTCCAGTTCCAAGTTATTCTGTCAAATTCTCTTTCTCTGCTCTGCATTACACTTCTAATTTTTTCCCTCTTGTATCTGTCACCCAAAATCACTTCAATCCTCCCCCATACTATGTATTTTAGGTTGTGCATATAACATGCTGTAATGCTGACAACAAGGAGTGGGGGAGGTAGAGATTATATTGCAGCACAGCTCAACAAACAAAAGTCAGTGTGAGATATCCTCATTCTTAAAAGTCCTTTGGCTATAAACAACAGAGATAATTCCAGGTGTTGTTGAGGATGTGAAACCACTGGAACTCTCATACACTGCTGCTGATGTGTCCTTGGTTATATCACTTAGAAACATTGTTTGGCACTATTTACAAAAGCTGAACATACTCATACTTTTTTGGCCCTGCAACTCCACTTTTAGGTATATACCTAACAGAAATACACACATATTTTCTCCAAAGGACATGTAGAAAATTGTTCATAGCAGCACTGATCTTAATAGTTAAAAATTGGAAACAATTAAAATATCCATCGAAAGTAGAATAGATAAATAGTATATGGAATAATTATGCAATGTAAGACAATGCTGAAATGGGAATAAATGAAATACAACTACATACAACATGGATGGGTTAAACATATTATTGAGTTTTAAAAAGCCAGGCACAAAAGAGTACATATCATAGGATTCTATTTATAGAAGTTCAAAAATAGCCCATATTAATCCATGCTTTTAGAAATCAGGATATTAATTACTCTTGGGTTAATGACTTGAATAGGGAATGAAAATGGCTTCTGGAATTCTGGAATGTACCATTTCTTGACCTGAGTCTGGTTACACTGATGCACTCATTTTGTGCATATAAATAAAGCTATATGTTCACAGTTTGTGTATGTATGTGTGAGTAAAGTGTTAACAGCAGGCCTGTACTCTTTTCTCCCAGACCTCGGCCTGCCTGGGAAGATTTTAGGTTTGCTTTCTCCCACCATCAGACCCTTGGAAATGATGCAAGTTAAGATAAATTTGGAATGCTGGATACCAGGCCAGACACCTGTCTTGTACACTGCGAAACCTCTAATCTGTGCGACAGCACATGGGCTGTGAGACCTGCAAACTGTAGGCCTACATGACTGCTGGAAAACCAAGGGAGAAGCTTCTTGGCATCAAGGTAAACCTCATATACCATGGCCTCACCCCAGCAATCATACACACTCTCTAGGCAGAGGAAGGACCCAAGCATCCCCCTTCAGAAAGAACAAGTCATCTTCCAGAAAAGTACAGGAGACACTTACTATAACAAAGAAAGTCTTCTTAATTGTCCAATTTCATATGTACAAAATGAGAAATCTCAGAACTAAAATCGGTTTCCAAATTTTCCTGAGAATGGATATCACCAAAAATAGAAATGTCACCAGGATCTGTTCAAAGGGGAACTTTAGTTATTTCCTACAGCAGTGTTTAAAACTGGAGTGCAAGAAAATGTCCCCCATATAATCAGATATGTGCAAAAACAATTAGTTAAATAACAAGTAGAAAGTTTACAAAAGACATTTCCATAACACTCACATTCATGTGGTTTACAAAGGTGCGCTTTCTATTAAAATCTGTACAGCTCAAAAGCATGAAATTCTGCAGGGGAGGCTCCCTTATTCCATGAGTTCACAGAATTTATTTTCATCTTCTATGCATGGACCACTGAAGTCATGAATGCCACTCCTCATCAGGAAAGAAACTTCCCCAGCCTTGTGAAGGGGGAGGTTTCTTGGGGCCATTACTATGATGTGCCGCCACTGTGCAGGCTGCTGTGGAGCCTGTTTCCCTTCTTCACATGTAGGATGCAAAAGACTAGAGAAAAATAAGAGTTTAGAGGTCCTTCTCACACATGTAAAAAAACTATTATCACAATATTCTTAAATTTTAAAAAGTTTGAAAAGCACTGTTTCCAAGAGTCAGCAACTCTACAGGAAGACAGTCACCATCAGTTCCCTTTTGTGACAATTTGGCAAGATGACCCTCTGGGTTGGCATTCCATTTCAGGTCACCAGGTTTCTGCAATCTCTGTGAGGACCTGCAGCAGTTCAGCAAATGTAGGACGGCCTTTAGGTGTCTGAAAAAGGGAAATGGAGGTGGTCAGCTCAGCTTAAGACTCACTCAGACACCAGCTCTGGAACTTGCTGGCAGGGACCTGGGTCCAGGCTGGTTCCCCACAAAAGGAAGAGAAGGATATCTTGACTGACACACAGCAGCATGATGGGCAGTTGAGCAAGGCATGAGTGTGAAATGGAAGAGTAGACAGTACTGCAAAAATAAAGTGGCTAGAGCTGCAAACACTAGCCACATGTGGCTATTTAAATTTAAATTCATTAAAATTAAAGAAATGTTTAAATTCAGTTCTTCAATCACACTAGCCACTTTCCAAGTCCTCAACAGCCATGGGGGCTACCATATTGGACAGCGCAGACAGAACTTCCCATCGTTGCCGAATTCTATTGGACAGCACCCACCTTGAGATCTGTTTAGATGACTTGACATGTGTGAGGTAAAGGAAGAGCTGGGAGAGAGAGGGGATCTAACGTACCAGGTTCCCAAGCTCCACCCCAGTTATTCACTACACTTGATCCCCTATAGAACGAAGGATTTCAGTCAGAATACAAAAGGCATGAGCCCTTCATGAGGGACTTTGTAGATCCTGGGGCGCAGGTTGTATTGTGTTCAGGCTCAGTTAACATAATCCCTGACCATGGGGCCAAGGCTTGGAGCATTTTTTCTATTTCACCAATGGAGAGATGTTGTTTGGCTATGACTCTATGAGGAAGGAGAGATGGCACTGTCAGCATCTTTGAAATCCATGGGAAATGGAACTATCAACAGTAACCACATTCTCACAGGGGTTGCTGACAGCAGGACTCGGGGGAGACACCGCCATTAGTGGCTTAGAAACAGAAGGCATCAATAAAAAGGACAGAGCAGAAGATGCTGTGAGCACGGTGAGCGTCCTCCTTCACTCTCCAGGAATAAATTGTGGAGCTTTTTGTGGTGGCTGAGGTTCCACAGGTAGAGCCTATGAAATGTTTTTATCAATGGCAATGTAATCACATTTGAAGCTAGAGGCCTTTAAGCACTTAGGGCAAAGTCATAGGCAAAAATCAACTTTTGCAAACAAATAAATCAACATAACCAAAACATTGGTTTAATCGATGTTCCAACTGCAATTTGAAACTAATATCATTTATTTGGTCTTCTATGCCCTACTTACCCCCGTCTCTGTTTCATCTCCATAGATATATAAAAATCTCAATATGTATTATATTACACACATATGTACATGCGTACTGTTTCATATACAGTACATATTTTCCATTTGCTACTAACATCTTATTTAACGTTTTTCTATGTCTCTCAAGATTCCCTGTGGAGCAGTTTATCATATGTAAAATATTTTCATACATTGGGGATCTTTATCAATTTAATACTTTTCTGGAATATGGACAACCACATTGCTCTTAAAATATTGCATTTTCCTATGTTTGTGGGTTAGGAATCAAGTGGGTTTTGGTTTTTTTTTTTTTTCAGCCAGGAAAAAAAATTCCTCATCAGGCTGTGATTTTTCTAGGCTGAAACTGTCAGCTAGAAAGAGAGAGAAGCTTTCAGAATCACAAGGGAGTCTGATAAGAAGGGGAGGGGTATGTTGAGTCAGTGCCCAGGAAAGGCAGAGGTTTAAGCTTGACATTTCAACAGAAAGAGAAACTGGTCTCCCGAGAGGTAATTTCCTGAGGGCAAGTTCCAGGCACCCTTTCTGCCTTCATTTCTATTCTGGTTCAATCTCTCTCTCAGGAGCCTTGAGTGCCACAAGAGGGAAGAAACCCATTACCTTCAGCCTTGGAAAAGCAAGGCAAGTTAAAGTAGAATGAAGTAAATAAAACTGGAAGTTTACAAACCTGGTTCTACCCTTGGTTTCCGCCCAGCAATTCTTAAAGGTAATAAAACATCTAATCACTGAGGCTTTAGTAACATCAAGAGTTTCTGCAAGAATCAATCTCATCTGCAAGAACAAATGAAACTTGGAAAATGCACTGAACTCCTCAGATAAAAGGCCATCGTTAAAAACAAAATGGATTAATGACTTTGTAGTGGGAGTTTTGAATAGAAATAGTACTTCTGGCTCTCAGGATCATGACCAAGAAGCAGACACCTTTTCCTGCCCTGATGGAGTCCTGGGGTAATGTTTGTGGTGATCAGCTCTGCTCTCAGATGCTGGGACTGCCAACCTTCTCAGAAAAGCAAGGGACACTCACCTCATGCCAGCAGCTGTACATGACTTCATAAATGGACATGGGTGCCAGGTGAGGGCGATACAGCCTGAAGCCATTAGAGATGGCTTCCACGACTTGCAAATTTGACTTATGTTCAAAAGGCATTTTTCCTTCTGTAAAAACTTCCCACATTAAAACTCCTGCAAATAAAATGCACAAAAACAAGAGGTTATAGATAAATGGTTACACAGAACTGAAAGAATTGTTTCAAAGAACAAGGCATTATTTTCCTCCCTCAGACTTTGAGTTACGTCATCCAGAATGAGGGCAGTTTTTCTAGGAAGCAGACCGTGTGCACTTCAACCTTTGAAGAGGCCTATAACTTGAAAATAATCAAAGTGAAAACAATGTCTTTGCTTTTCCATTGGTCTGGATTGCCTCCCTATTGGAAGAAAATGCTGGCAGCATTTTCATTTCCAAATACTACTCCTGTCCCCACACATGAAATCAATGAACCTTTCTGTCATCCCACAGAAAATGACAGGATTGTGTGAGCCTCTGCTATCTTCTAAGGCCAACAGTTTCCCAGGCAGTAGATGGCACATGTCCCCCTCTTTCCACTCGAAGATTAGACTGTTGGGTCTAATTAGAGTCCCAGAGTATCTAGCAGGACCTCTGTACATAAGCAGGTGTTCAATAATCATTGATTGAATAACTGAGCAGTGAAACTACTTCAAGAACTCCAATTTGAGTTCATTTAATTATTCACTTATACTATAAATATTTATTATGTATTGTTTAGAGGCCAGACCTATACTAGGGCCAGAGGATTCTGTAAGAATGAGACCAGTCTACGCGCCCAAGCAGTTCACTGTCCAGAGAGGAAGAGGGACGAGTGGTCAAGTACAGCTCAGGGAGTTCACTGATCTGCAACCACTAAATGAGGGCCTTGTGTTGCTACCCACTGATCTCTAAGATGTGGTCTCATAACTTAACTGCTGTCAAGCAGAGCTCAAAATGTCACCTGTTGGGACTACCACGTGTCAGTGGAGAGCTAATGAGATCAATGATATAAGCTTAACGTTATTGTGGACAATAAAATTCACACACTTCTGAGGGCCCAGATGTCTCTCCAAACCCAAAAGCCTTCCAGGAAGGTCTGGGTGAAAGACAATAGATAGACTTTTGCATATTTATTTCCACTTTTTGAAAATAAAATCAATGAACACACTCCACTGGATGTGGGCCTACAATGTCTTTTTCTCAATGAAGAACATTACCAAATGTAAATATCAATTGACAGATCCCAAGGAAACCTATGTCTAAATTCCACAAAACTTTAAGGTAATGAAGTAAATGAGGTGGTACCATTTTTAAAATCCAGGTTTTAAGTTCAGGTTGTCAGCTGAACAGCTGGAAAATTGTCAGCAGTTTAGCAGTTAGACAATGAAGTTTATTAATTACACTCGAAATTCAATGGTGCCTTAAGATCATTTTTCCTTCAGGCCTCTGTACTGTGGAAAAGTTGACTGAGTTTGTTTTCTAGATCAGTAGACTCTTTATTACAGTCTTAAAGCAAGTGCTCATTGGGGAAAGAAAGTCCCCTTTTTTATGTGAAAAAGTGTATGACACCAGTTGCCAAAGATAATCTGAAGGTGGTTAGATCACATAAGAAAGAAGCACAGTTACAAGAAAACTTCTTAAACATGTTACATTGTATTAAGAAATTAAAGTTTAGGGCTGGCCAGTTAGCTCAGTTGGTTAGAGTGCAGTGTTGATAACACCAAGGTCAAGGGTTCGGATCCATGTACTGGCCAGCTGCCAAAAAAAGAAATCAAAATTTAAAAAAGGATTAAACTTTTTTAATCCCAGGGGTAGCCAATTGGCTCAGTTGGTTAGAGTGTGGTGCTGACTGCCCGTTTCATTAAATCAAGCTCCTTTATATAAACATCAGATGCACTCACCAAATGACCAGACATCAGATTTACTGCTGTACTTGTTGAAATGAAAAACTTCAGGAGGGGACCACTTGATTGGGAACTTGGCTCCAGAAGAACTGATATATTCATCATCCAAGACATACCTAAGGAGGTCAACAGGTTCAAAGCACATTGTGTTAATCACCTCCAAGCTCTAGTTACTTCAAACCCCGTTAGTTAACTCCGAGTTGCTAAAAGACAAAGTAGTTTACCCCCAGAAAGGTCTGTACACCTTCTCCTCTTGTGAGCAGAGTGTGAAAGTATTCCTTACAGCGTTTCCTCCCCAAACCAAGTCTCAGCTGTATTCATCTTATTTGGGTCTCAGAAAACCATAATAATTCTTCAGCCCAAAACATGGCCCTCTGTTTATGTTAGTAATGATAATTCTTAACCTTGCAAAGAGGCACGCTGAATGCTCTAACAACCAAGTTTACAAAAAGGAAATAAAAGATAACTACAAGACTACTCTTTTTATAACAGAAAAGGATAAACGAAGAACTGGCCAGTTAGCTCAGCTGGTTAGAGCACAGTGCTGGTAACACCAAGGTCCAGGGTTCAGATCCTGGCATCAGCCAGCCACGAAAAAAAAAGAAGAAATTCAAAGTTAAATGCCATGTTTTTTTAATGTACATATTTTTTGTGGGACTTGGAAAGGGGAGGAAAATTAAAGTATATGAACATAATACTTTTGATGTGAAAAAATCTCTAATGCATTAGAATAGCCCTGTATGGAAAGAAATCAGGAATAACTACCATCTCCTTAAAAACAAACAAAAAACAAAACAAAAAATCAAATCCTCTATCTCTTTTGAGAATTGTATTCAAGAAGGTTCAAGTGTGGGATTCTGGAGAAAAGAGACAACAGCTAACTTGTGCTTGTTGCCCCTTGAGTATACAATTTAATATTTTTAAATTATTTAATACTGTCTCCACACTCCCACTTTTTTTTCCACATACTGCACCTCATTTCACCTTTATGCCCTTTATTGAGTAAGAGGTCATTCTACTTAGGTAAGGAAAGAATAATACAAAACAAAGCCATTTTTCCATAGATTTTGAGTTTCTAAAGTCTAGGCTCTTCAGAGAAGAAAGACTAAGTTATTAACGAAATATTAGGAAAAATGGGTCATGAATAAGAGGGAGATCCCACCACCACCACCCCCATCCAGCCATCTAGATAAAGATCCTTTGAGCTAGGACAATGGGGAAAATAGAAGGGAAAGGGAAGGAGTACTGGACATTAACAGGTCGCTGAGTTAGGGTCCTGTATCTTTCACCCTATAAGGGCTGCCCAGGTCATGTAGCTGGGAAAGAAGCTTCCATGCTCACATTTGAGTTGGTGGGATTCAAGAGCAAAATAGAACCTCTCCCTCCTTCCCTGGTAGAGGCTCAGGAAGGGCAGAAAGATTTCAGAGCACAAATGGCTATGGATGTGCCTGGATAAGTGGGGTCATTGATAGGCCCATGGAGTTTTCTAATCATGGAGAATGCCAGTTCTGAAGGAATCTCACAGACAGAAACTCAGGATGAGTTAGCAGCCATCTGTGTGGATGGCTGGCCAAGGCCAGGACAGGAGGATGGTGGCTGCAGGGATGCTAGTGTGCATGGATAACAAGGACCAGACAAGCCACCTCCCCCAGTCCTGTCACCCCAGAAGACACACAGAACTTGGACACTGATGCTGAGAAAGCCCAGGGGAACCCTGAATTCACCAGGATTAAATTTCTAGCACACCAGAGAAAAGGGAACTCGATGCATAAACTCTACTGAATTGTAGAAAAATATGCTTAGATTTTTCACACTCTTGAGTTGTGGACTTACAGTCAACTTAAAGTCAACACTTAGTAGAAGTGTTTGACCATGACATAGGAAAATCAGAACTGAGCAAACAAATTTATTTCTTTTCGTTTCAAAATATACATATATCAGAAAAGCTTTTTCTTAACCTTATACATATGAGTGGACTGAGAAATTCTTTTTAATCTTAAGATATACCATAGTTTTGTTAACAATGACCAGAAAAAAGGTCAGCACAGCCACAGTAAATGTTTACCTTACAGCTACAATTGCACATGCTCTAAAATTTAAAGTGGGTCAGGAGACCATAAAACCACACCAAAATTTCCCTCAAAGAAAGCGAAGCCATTAGCTCTTCAGTTTGTCAGTAGACAAATGCAAGCACCCCTCTCTTGAGTAAACAAAAGCACACATAGACGTGTCATGTACCTCGTCATTCCAAAGTCCGAAATTTTTACTATACTTGTAGAACTGACCAAACAATTCCTTGCCGCCTATAGAAAGACAAAAAAAGAATCCAAGTTTAAATACAAGTTTTTCTTTCAAGAGTTTCTACTCTCCTTTTCCTTCGTTTATTTGAGCCCTGCATTACCTCTTTATGTAGACAGCCAAGTTATTTTTACGGTGATACCTATCAATGGCATTTGTGATTCAAGAGCCTGCCCTCATGTGATGGATTTTGATGATTCTTCAAAGTAATAAAAAAATTGAAAAAAAAAATTCAACACTTTCACTTTTTTAAATATTTTATCTTTCTCAAGAAGTATCCTTGATAAATATGAGGATAGTTTCAATCTGAGAGATGATAAACTGTAAGTCTTGGCATAAAAATAGTGTATATTTTTTACTTATTTAATAAATAAAAGAGGAAAGCCCAATATACAGGACAGATAAAACAGAGTCATTTCATATCTTTGAATACTCTACAATAGGTAATAAAAATTAAGAAATTATATTTTAAAACTTACATTTCACTGAAGATTAACTGTTTACAGTGATAATTTCATATTTCTTAAAAATACCACAGTGGGGCCGGCCCGGTGGTGCACTGCTACAGTGCGCCACTTGGGAGTGCAGCGGCACTCCTGCCGAGGGTTCGGATCCCACATACAGACCGGCCACTCACTGGCTGAGCGAGGTGCGGCCGCAACACCGAGGTTTGCGATCCCGTTGCCGGTCCCGGTCCGGTACCAGTCCAGTAAGGGCGCGACACTGAGGGTTGCTATCCGTTGCCCGTCGCGAAAAAAGACAAAAAGGAAAAAAAAATGGGCTAAAGAGCTAAGTAGGCATTTCTCTAAGGAAGATATACAAATGGCTAACAGGCATATGAAAAAATGCTCAACATCACTCAGCATGTTGCCAGTCACAAAAAAAGACAAAAAGGAAAAAAAAAATACCACAGTGAACTAAATATAGTACTATATAATGCAGAGATAATGTTTGATGCCCAAACAATCCATTTTTAGCAACTTAGGAAAAAAAAAATCACTGATTTGGTTATTTAGCCTCACTGATTTGGTAAACTGTTTGATAGAATTTTTCTCTTTTCAGGTAATTTGTGCTTCAATTAGTCCAGAAACAGAAGCCAGAAACAGAAGCAAGAAACATGAAGTGGTAAGCCAGAAGGAGCCAGTATGGAAGACGCTGGAAAGCACCAGCCATGATCTCAAAGCCAAAGCACAAAAGTCCTTGACAGGGAAAAAAACTCATTGTTAGCTAATATATTTTAAGTGGCATGTGGGTAAATAAAATCTAACACAAAAGAAAATGAGTCATCAAGGAAGAAACAAACCAAGGATAGGAGAACCTGTGAGAAGCCACCTGGAGCAAACAGAATGACCAGAACTGTCGCCCAACTCAGTTGTGAATTCTAATCCTTATCAGGAAAGACAAACCTGCAGGGACTAGGAAAGGGAGCAGGTGAAACTGGTACCGTATCCAGCCATTCAGAACTTTGCTCAACAGCTCCCACGTGCTGGATCCTGGGGAGCATGCCAGGAAGAACTAAAAGCTCTGCTCTATCTCTGTAACAGCCACAGTCAGCTGAGCTCTTGCACACGTACCTGGCACTGTCTGAAGTGTCTCTGCATATAGTTCACGAATCCTCCCAACAAACCCGCATGAGGGAGGTGCTATCATTGATACCACTTAACCAGCTTGCCCAAGGTCACGCAGCTGGTAAGAAACAGAGGCAAGATTTCAACCCAGGCAGTCTGGCCCTAGAGCGGTGGTTCTCAAACTCGAGTGTACACAGGATTCACCAGGGGAATTTTTAAAAAATATTGATGCCTGGGATCCACCCCCAGAGATTCTGATTTAATTGGTCTGGGGTATGATCTAGGTATTGTGATGTTTCTAAAAGGTCCCAGATGATTCTAATGCACAGCAAAGTTTGACGTTTGAGAACCTGGGTTCTCATCACGCTCTGCTGCATCTCAGAGGTCTAGGCCTTGGTCTCAAGGAGTTGAGTCTAGTACATATTTGTGCAAACAATGTAAACAATTAACTATTATAGGACACAGTAAATAATAAATGCCATGAGAGTTCTAAGTCATGGGTAGGACAAGCACATTCCCCAACGTGTGCTGGGGCCGGTGTGACTATGCCTCCTTTCTCTCCCCAAAATATATATATTTTGATGCCTCCTTTCTCTACCCAAAATATATACATTTTGATCACCTAGTGATTACTTCTAGGTGGTGGAATCAGGGGTTTCTCATAAAATTCTCCAATTCTTATTTGAGTTAATTTTTAGATTTAGAAATGAGACGTGGACGATTTAGGAGGAGTAGTATGAATATCATGAATAAATGTGAAATGGACAGAAAGGGAGACAGCAGCACAGGAAAGCAGTGCTGTTAGCATTTGGTTTGGGGCAAAACGATCTCTTCTTTTTTTTTTTTTAAATAGGAATGTTTTGAGCACTACAGAACAGAATGATCTAGCATTCTAGTCTCCTCAATAACGACAGTAATGTTTGGCCATATTGTTAGGACCAAACCACCACCACGTAGGGGCAGTTGTGCCCCTGGGAGAAAACCACTGGAACTCGTTGTCACTGCTGTATCTCCAGTGCCCAGCAGAGTGCTTGGTATGTACTAGGCACTCAATACGTGTTTGATTACTGGTTGAAAGGAAGAAAGGTGGAAGGAAAGAAAGAAGAAGGAAGGGAAGGAAGAAAAGAGGGAAGGAGAAAAGGAAAGGAAAGGAAATCAGTTTTAGTTAGTAGATTGGTTAGGTGGTTAATTAGTTCAAGGCGTATTTCGAGTAAAACCTTACTTGGCTACAGCATCAATGCACAGGCAATTAAAAATAAAGATGCATGTCACAAAAAGTTGCATGAATAAGAAAATGTTTAAAAATTAAGCTAGAGGATACATTATTCAAAATATGGAAAGTAGTCATCACATCCTTCTGAATATGGGTATAATACATAAAATAAGAAGTGAATCTGCACCATACTTACTAAATCCCTATGAATGTAGCAGTTTCTCTCCAGGTATTCCATTCCTTCACATATATCCTGGCACATGCTCAGGAGCATTTCCTTATGGAGCTTTCCTTTTCTCTCCCTGAGATAGGTAAGCAGGCATCCATTTTCCATAAATTCTGTCACAATATAAAGGGGCCTCTGCTGTATACATACCCCATAAAGCTGGACTAGCCTTGAATGAGACAATTTCCTGTTGAAGAAAAATACATAGCAGTAAGCAGAATCATTTTCGCATTTTAAAGTGTTTGAACAAAGCTGGTAATATCTGCCATCTACATATTATTTTTATTATCAAGATAAGATAAAAATCCACCCAACCACAGAGAAAGTACAGCAATTTTCTTCCCACTTTATGCACTAGGAACGCAGGGTCAAGACTGCAAGCTTGAACACAAAGTCATTGTACATACAGAATATTACACACCCCATGTTCTACTCGTCAGCATTCTGTTTTTCTCCTTGTTTTGTAAGCCTTTTGCTTCCTCACTACTGTTTCTCCTGGCCCAGGCTTCACAGAGTACCTGTTCCCTTAACCCCAACCTTCCTAACTGTGCCTGCCCAAATGAAAATTTCTGGACACACAGTAGACAAGAAAGAGTGAGGGATGTACATAAAAAAGAAATTAAACTCTAAAGAATAAACCCATTTAAAAGGAAACTTTGGGATAAATTGGAAACAATAAAACATCTACCAACATGAAACTTTGCTGTGTATTTCATAATCACACATAGGACACACCCACCCACACACACAGAGTCCGTGAATGCTGCCTGTTAAAACATACCCAAGACTTTTTAGTCATCTAGACCTCAAAAGTTTATTGTTCCTTCTGTGGAATATAACATTCAATTTCCAAAGGCCTTTTATGCCAACTATTCATCATGGAAAACAATATTCAAATTAATGTTTATAATTTTAGAAGATATATAATAAGCCAATTAACTATTACTCAAAAGTACCTCAAAAAGTTACCTATTCTTTTCATTCATAAAGGTAAAATAAAATCAATGACTCAGGAAGATTATTTACCTTAAAACAACGTATATGACTGATTACTGACACATTATCATAAAATTAGTTTGCGAAAACACTCCAGTTAATGGGGAAGAGAGGCATTCAGAGAATGTAAGTATGATTTTAATTTGGATATATATTTTTGGGGGGTCTGATTTATCTTTCAAATTCATAAAGTGGATTTCAGTTAAGGAATGCAGTTTACATGTGTCCAGAGTAATGGCAGGAAGGCAAGTCTTGAAGTGGAATATTAATTTGCCATGAGAAATTCACCAAGTTGGTACCCACGTACAAGCACTTGAGAATTGAAACACTACACTGCATTTGCTTAGCAAGAGCACTGGCAAAAAAGTCTACCAGAAATAAGGCAAACCCCTATCAGTAATAAGGTAAAAATAAATAAGTAAATCTCCATGTGTGGTTCAGTCTAACAAGCAAGACGAATATTCTCACAGCCATAAGAAGATGCAGATGGAAAAAGTACATTCTTCTTTTCTGTAACTTTGGTACTTCTCAATACACCTTATTTCTCAGTTTATTGACGTATATACAATTCATTGTAGGGTAATCTTATATTAATTTTAAATTGTTATTTAAACATTTTCAGACCCTTTGCAGACTTCTCCAATTCTCCTTTCCTAATTTTTCTTTCTCTTTCCCTAAGTGATCACATCAAGTTTCAGGGTTTTAAATATCATTTCTGGTGATCGAATCCAATTTAATACCCTCTACCCTGACCTTTGTTCTGAACTCCAGTCTGCTGTATTTACTTGACCTCTTGGCTACATTTGGCTGCCTAATAGGCCTCTAAATTCAACAAGTCCAAAGCAGCATTCTTGATTTTTTTTCTTTTTGCCCAAACCTGTTCAGCCTTCCCCCATCTTAGGAAAGTCATCCTCCACCACGTAGAGCATCCCAAAACCTTTGAATCATCTTTGCTCCCCTAATTTCCTTCCATTATCTGCCACATTCAATTTATCAGCAAGTCTTGACAACTTTACCTCAAAACTGTATTCTGAAACTATTCCCTTCTTTCCATCTCGGCCCTCATCTCACCTACCGTCATCTTCCACCTGGACCACTGCAATAACGTTCAACCTACTGTCCTACCCCACTTTTGATTCCTGAAAGTCACTCTGCACAGAGCAGCCAGCGTGACCTATGAATAATACAAACCAGATCATACACTCCCAACCTTCCTTGACCATACAGTCTAACTGAGCCCCAGCGCACCTGTCTCTCTATCACCTCATTCTGTTTTGCAGTCTTGGCCCTTCCTCTCTTTGAGATTATACTGCTCATGTCTCTGCTGGTTTGCTGCCTGTCTCCCTCCCCATCTCTCCACTATGACATATACATAAATAAGCTCTTCAAGAGTGGGAACCTCGGCCAGCCCAGTGGCGCACTGCTACAGTGCACCGCTTGGGAGCGCGGCGGCGCTCCCGCCGAGGGTTCGGATCCCACATACAGACCGGCCACTCACTGGCTGAGCAAGGTGCAGGCGCAACACCGAGGGTTGCGATCCCGTTGCCGGTCCCGGTCTGGTACGGGCGCGACACTGAGGGTTGCGAGACAAAAAGAAAGAAAAAAAAAAAGAGTGGGAACCTTACCGTCTTATTTAACATCATATCTCCAGTACTCAGAACACTGCCTGGCACATAATCAGCAATAGATAATTGCTGAATGAGTGAATATAAGAAAACAGAAAGATGCCATTGGTACTACACTTTAGCTACAGGAGATGCTATGAAGTCTTTGGGAAATATATTATTTCTAATTCAAGAGATTACTTGTGGATATTTTGGCAAAAGTTTGCACAGTGATTTGCATTTATGCATGATTTACCCCAAACACAGGCATTTAGAGCCAGGTCTCTCTTCCCAGCCCACTACGGTTTAGGTGTTCTAACCGTTCTTTCCTAAATCCTGAAATCAGTAGAACAGCTGCTCAAAACCTACTTCTCAACACTTCTGAAATTAGAAGATTTCCCTTTTTATTTTTCCTCTCATCCCTGAATCCTCTTTCTTTTCTTAATCTATTGTACTTTACTACCTCTCCATTCACTTACCTTCTTAAAATTTTGATTTTTTAGGCAGAAATGAAGGCCCGGTACTATTATATAAAAGATCTGATGGAAAGAATAAAAGCTAAAAGGAAATGGCTGTATTAGGACAGGCAAAAGGTCGATTTTCTCCCTTTTTCTGTTTTCCAAATGTTCTGACTTAAGAATCTTAAATAGTATTTATTAATATAACATATTAATAAAAAGAATTTAATTTAAAGAATATAATTATTAAATATAAATAATAAAAATTGTTTATTTAAATAATAAGGGCTAAGAGTCCAACTAAAAACCTTTATTATTAATTAATTACCCTGGAGAAAACATTTTTAGGGAGGAAGAGGCAAGAAGGACAAGGGTGTTTTGGGCTTTTTTCTGTGGAAGATGCATATAAAATGTTAGAGCTTTTCCTTCAAAAATTCAAATATTTTTATTGTGAAGACACACTGATGTAAACATAATGAATGAAATAAAATAAAATGAGATACATGTGAAAAAGTTCTTAGAGAAATTAATGCACTTGTACACATTTTCATTACCATAAATGCTACGAGTTCACATATCTCCATAGTGTGCACTGCTATTTAAAAGCTACATGCAAAGAAACGAACCCATAGTTCAACAACTCAACTAAAGGATCTGCTAAAGGCCGTGCAGTGTAGCAATAATTTAAAGAAAACATACCACTCCTAGTCAAAAGAGCTGAGTTCAAGTTGTCTGCATGACCAGAAACAACTTATTTGAACTTTCTAAGCCTCAGTCTTTTCACGTGTGAAATGGGGATAATAACACCTGTTCTTATTTCTGGTGAATATTAAATGAGATCATGTATGTGAACATATGGTAAAAAACATAAACCAAGGTAAAAGTATAAAAATAAAATTTTAAAGTTTAATAAGATTTTATGGGCTGAAGTTGACTAGGAGGAACAGGCTGGTGTTTTTTTATTGTTCTAACTAATCTTTACCAGATGCTCTGGAAACTCCATGAGAATTTAGGCTACATCCCTTAATACAGTGATTAAGAGCACAGTATATATTTGAAGCTTTTCTTCTGCTGCACTGGAAAAACTACATAGGATAACAAATAATTATGGCAACTCTACAAGGTCTGGCATTTATTAGTTTCCCAGTAAACATTTGTTGATAATTATGTTAGTTAAGGTCACAGTCATTGTGCCCAGACAGTTCACAGTTCTGGTTTCAGTTAAACGCTCTACCAATGTTTTGTTGTGGGACTGTAGGAAAATTACATAAATTTCCTTTTTCTCATCCTATAAAATTGGAATTTAGTAGAACCTACCTCATAGAATTGTGGTAAGGATTAATTGACTCATTCAGTAATCTAGAAATGTTTTTGAGTACCAACTACGTGCTAGTTATTATTTTAGGCACTCACTGGGTTGAACAAGAGACATAAATAGAAGGTCCTATTATGGAGCTTACATTCTAGTGGGAGAGAAACAAAACAAATACACAGAAGCTTCTGAGTTGTGACAAGTACTTTGATGAAACAAACATAAGGTGATATAACAGGAAGCATTTGGGGCTGGGAGTGCCAACTTAAACAGGGTAGTCAAGGAAGACCTCTTAGAAGAGGTGACATTTAAACTATGCACTTACAGAAAGGAGGTAATATGTGCAAAGACTGGCAAATAGAGTTCAGTGTGTGTCAAATATTTAATTTTTTAAACACAAATGTATTTGTAATAGGATGTTTGTTAGAATGAAAATTTTCCTGCCTCACTCTCAAAAAATCGGGAAAAAATTAGCTATGTTCAAACCCAAGAACACATGTCCATCTGACCTGACTTAAAAATAAGCCCTTAGCTTCATTCCATTCTCCATAAACTGCCAGGAACTGTTTCTATTCCCCACACTCCATACATCTTTCATTGCCCTCAAAATATTGTTCTCAAAGATCCCGATCCTAAATGCCCAATCAGGCTTGAACCTTTCAAGAATCCCTTCAACATTAAACATTTAACATCTCTAATTCTTTCTTGTTTGATAGGTATTCCAATACGGCTTCAACTCACTAAGTCACTTGTCTCCCATTCATTCTTTTCTTACTATGCCTATTTAATCCAACACACGGGAATATGATTTTTGTCCTTTATATATAGGAAAACCATGGTTGGATGCAGATAGTATTAGGGAGCAGAGGCCAGACAAAATGGTTCTTGGGGTACCCAAGAACACAAAAACATCATTGGGAAGTTGATGTCACTGGAAAATTGTGTTTATCCTAACTTCCCTTCCCTTGGAATTCATTCTATTGTAAGTGTATGGAAAGGTTATTTTGGTAGGACACTTGGCATATGGGTTGAGCGCCCCAAGAGACATCACTGCTCCGCCTTTAAAGAAGAACGGGTCTAGTTAATCGCCTCTGGTTGTTGTTTGTTTTTCCAGTTGCAGTCTGCAAGTATGGGTCAGAACTACATTAACCTGCACAACAGAACAGAATCTAAGTAATACCACCTGGGGTTTTCCTTCTCCACCGCATTGTTGCTTCTCTAAGTAAATATTGAACAAATATTTAAAGAATATTTATTTGAACTATTCCAAATTATCGGCCTGTCCTAGTTGAGCCCATGTTACAGTTATAAACCACAGCCACAGTTTCAACTGAGCCAAAATGCTGTACCGGGAAATCACAGAATTTAAGAGCAGTATCCAGTGTTGCAAAGAGCCACTTCTTTTTTTTTTTTTTTTCTCCAGAGCAAGCATAAGACATAATTTTTATTCAATACAGTATTTTCCCTGGCACAGTTCAGTAGAACACTTACATATATTTGACATTCTTTTTTCTTTTTTATATTCGACATTCTTAACATACAATGTAAACTCCTTTTAAAGTTCAGGATTCTCAAAATTTTCTGAAAGCAAAATTTTATCCTTACAAAAAACATTAATTCTTGGGGCCGGCCCGGTGGCGCACTGCGCTAGTGCGCCGCTTGGGAAGCGCGGCTGCGCTCCCGCCGATGGTTCGGATCCCACATACAGACCGGTTCCTGCTCACTGGCTGAGCGAGGCGCGGGGGCAACACCGAGGGTTGCGATCCCGTTGCCGGTCCCGGTCCGGTACGGGGGCAACACTGAGGGTTGCGATCCGTTGCCGGACATGGAAAAAAAGACAAAAAAAAAAAAAAATTGATTCTTTTTGGCCACAGGGGGTTGCCCTTTCAAAAGATGAGCAGTATATTTCTACAAAGACAAAACCAACATTTTTGCTCCTGGGAAAAGAGTGGGGAAACATACTTTCTTGTCACTTTCATAGATTATCTCATTTAATTTGTACATTGATCCAGTGAGTTAGGTACTGTTATCCCTATTTTACAGATGAGGAAACTGAGGCTTGGAAATGTGAAATAACTCTCCCAGATAACACAGATGTCAAATAATTTGCCTGGGTTACACAACTATCTTGGGCAGAGCTGTGATACAAACTCAGGTGTGGCTAACTCCTAAATCCATGTTCTTTCCATGACACCAGGATGCTGTACAGTAATTATCTGGGTTTATACTTACATCATCACTTTAGCCTCTTCAATGAAATCCTCTTCGGACATGGAGCCTTCATTGATGGCCTTGATAGCTACCTGGATATGTGCTCGCCATTCGCCTAAATGGACCACCCCAAACTGACCACTTCCAATCTCCTTTACAAAAGCCAACTCAGACGGATCAATCTCCCACTTTTCTGGAAAAGCAAAAATCCATGTTACAAGTAGGGAAAAGAATGTTAAAATGTTAGAGGTAGAAAAGATTTGGGAATTATCTAGACCTATCTATCTCCCCTTATTTTACAGATAGTTTAAAAACTTATAAACAGATAGAGAGGATCTGTAACCAATTTTAGTACTCTCATTGTGGTTTAAATGTGTAATTCAAAAATTCAAGTTTTAAAATACAAACTTTACTTACTTGGAGAGAAATATACAACAAACTATGCATATCAAAACACACTGTCTTCCCAGAGAGACCCACGATGAAACATATTTCTATGCCTTTAAACGAAACCTACTCAAACTAGACCTGTTACCTAAACTATTAAGTGCCCAGTCTGGTTTTGTACTGGTGGGTAAACTAGGGAGGCAGACAAAATCCCCTCATTTAAGTTTCTTCTACTGTTCTCACTCTACCCCCAAAGGGCTGTTCTGCCTTGGGGCCTCCTCTGCGTAGGGAAAAGTCTAATCAATTCATCTAATAAACATGTTTAATGTTAGAATTCTAATCCACATATACCTAAGAGTATATTTGAAGTGAAATTTGTTACTTGTATATTTCTCGTCTATAGAAAAAAATCAGGAAAAAAAGTTTTTAAAAGAACCTTCTTGAAAACTGTCCTCAAATCTTTTTAGCATCTCTTTTTTGTATAGCAACACCACCATCTGCTGGAACTTTAAAATAGTGTATTTAAAAGAATTGTAAAAGCTGATAGCTCTTTGTACCAATTATGCTAAGTAACATGGGAGAATATATTCATGACCTTGGGATTGGTGTCAAGATTTATTCAACAGAATATAACTATAAAGGAAAATATTGATAAATTATACTTCATAAAAATTCTGTTCATCAAAAAAGCTAAGCCACAGACTGGGAGAAGATATTTCTAAAACATAACCAACAAAGAGTTTCTATTTAGAATATGAATAAACCAATTAGAAATGATAAATAACGTTCATTTTTAAGGATAAAAAGTTGAGAAGAGTATTTTCTCATAAATGAGAATATCTAAATGTCCACTAAACCTATAAAGAGTTGATCAAAATAATCAGTCATCAGGAGAATGCAGACTTAAACCATAATGAGATACCACTACATACTTAACAAGACTGGTTAAAATGTAAATAAAACAAAAACACAAAACAAACCAAAAAAAACCTAGAGTACTAAATATTGGCAAGGGCAAAGGAAAGGAGCAACTGGAACTCTTATACACCATTGATGGGATGGAAATTTGGTATAAGCTCTTTGGAAAACTAACTGTATCTACTAAATCTGAGCACGTGCGTATCCTATGACCCAGCAAGTCTACTCCTAAGTATATATTCAACATATGTTGGAGCATAAATGTGCAGTTAACATCATTGAAAGACAAACGAATGTTCATAACAATATTAGTTGTAAGAGCCAAAAATTGGTAACAACCCAAATGGCCATGTGAAGGTTAATTCTAGGTGTCAACTTAATTAGATTAAGAAATGCTGAGAAACCTGGTAAAGCTATCTTTTTAGGTGTATCCCTGAGAGTGTTTTCCAGCAGAGATTAGTATGAGCGTCTGTGTGCACTGGGTGGGAAAGACCTTCCCTCAATGTGGGCAGGAACCATGCAATCTGTTGGGGGCCCAGAGAGAACAAAAGACAGAAAAAATGGTGAAGCTCTCTCTCTATCCTCTGGAGCTGGGATACACTCTTCTGTCCACGGACATCAGAGCTTGAGACTCCTCAGCTTTTGGGTCCCAGGACTTACGCCAAGGACACCATCAGCTTCCCTGGTTCTGAGGTCTTCGGACTTGGACTGAGCCACACTACCAGCATCCAGTTTGCAGACAGCCTATCATGGGGCTTTTCTTCACAATCGTGTGAGCTAATTCCCCTAATAAATCCCCTCTCATTATTTATAACATATCCCATTGATTCTGTCTCTCTGGAGAACCCTGACTAATACAGGGCATCTAAAGAAGCATGGGTACATCAACTGAGTTATAGTCACGCAATAGAACTACACCACAACAAAAATGAACCAACCACACCAACGCTGTGGATGAAATTCAGATATAATTTGGAGAGGAAGAAGCCAAACACAAAAGAATGCACAGTGTCTGTCTGACTCCATCCATATATAATAAAGTCAAACCCAGGCAAAGCAAATCAAGCTATAGACTTATGAATCGTGCACTATTCTATATGTTTTTAAAAATTGAAAAGTTTATTGTTAAGAAATTAAAGACGACTATGTTTAACTTAAGTAACTTGCTAATAACTTTACTATATACTCATATAGTATCTATCGGGCAGAAGAATAATCCAGGCATTGATCACACCCTGAAATCATCCTTGCATCCCATTTAACCCAATGAGACACTGAATCCCAATTACTTGCTAAACAATATAATTGGGGGGGGGGTTCCCAGTATATTCTGAGTCCCATTAATGAGGGAAATTTAAGGAAATAAATAAAATGTAACCAAAATAGAAAACAGGATTCCCTGTCTCTTACTTATTCTCACAGACTTGCAAATACCACATTGGCTAGAAAGTGGTTCGAATCAAACTCTGTGCAAGTTCTATTTGAAAAAAGGTGAAGAGGACACTGTTAGCTGCTCTTTCTAGTAGGTTCTCTTGGGAAGCAGTTATTTCCCCAGCCACCCTTGTAACCAGAGAGCGATAGCCCAAACATCTAAATAAAAAGAACTCTAATTTATCAAAAGGGTGAAGATGAAGGCTCCTGTTAATATATATAGTGAAATTTGAAGCAAAACTTAAACGTTTCTCCCCAAACTTTAAAATGCACTATGAGATGCATATACTTAAACATCTCAGAAAGGAGAATTAAAGTTTGAGAAGAAATATATCTAGGTAGGCATTTCAGAAGAGCTGAGAATTTAAAGAATCTATAGGGAATGTGGATTAGATTCTTTACTGGACTGATATTTTATTCAGCATGTATGCATACTTTACCATAGCTAAAACCAGACGTGGCTGGTAAACAACTGCCCATCAGCCCAACTGGATAGCGGAGACGGGTCATGAGACCTAAGGAGAAAGATAAATTAGCATTTCAAGCCTAGGCTCTAATATAAAATACAGAATTAAATATATTAGAAGATAGTACCATTCTTTAAATAATTAGGCAAAAAAATGTAAAGATTCGTCTGTTTGCTTATTTTTCCCGCTTGAAAAACATTTTCATAAAATAATATATGTTCATTGTACACACAATGTAAAGAACCTAAGAAAGTATGAAGATGACAAAAAGATCCCTCACAAAATCTTAGTATCCAGAGATTCATTGCTATCATTTTGGTGAACATCTTTGCAAAAAGATCTCTATATGCATAGTTGAAAGCATATCCACATCCAGGACGCTTCACAGAAACGTAAATGTGTTGTTCTAAGCTTTTTACACTAAGCGTGTAATTGATATTTGTCAATGACTATAAATTGACGTTAAAGTTATTTCCAACATTTCACTATGGTAAAATATGCTGTATGTTCTTAAACATACATTTGTATTTACCTCTCAAATTAACACCTTATAAAATGTGATTTCCAAATCAAAGGGTGTCCAGAAAGGCTGTACTAATTTATTCAACCACCAGCGGTGTTTACATGTGCCCATTTTCCCACCCGACTTTTTGAAAATAGTATGGCTTTTTTGAAAACAGCATGGGAGAGTAAAGGAGACTTCATTTATTTGGGCCCGCATGTAGAATTCCATACATACCATTTTAATTTAGTTTAATAAGTATTTATTATTTATTTCTTCAACTAATATTTATTAAGAGCCTGGTATGTGCTAAGCACTATCCAGATGCTGGGAGACAGCAGTGGATAAGACAGTGATGGTCCCTGCTCTCATGGAGCTTACATTCTAGTGGGGGGAAAGAAAATAAACAAGTATGTGCACACACAAGAAAATGTAGATGATGATGACTGCAAGGCAGAGTTGATAAGACATAGTTACTTTAGAGTGGGTGCTCAGGGAAGGCTTTTCTGACAAGCTGGCAGCCATGCTGACATTGATTTGACAAAGACCCCTCTAACAAGGATCAGGAAGAAGAGCCTTTAAGCAGATGGAACAGCATGTTCAAAGGCTGGAAGACAGAAATAAGCTTGGACAATACAAGAAAAGAAAGAAGCAGGTATTAAGTGCCTATTGTATACAAGACACTCTTCTAGGTAGATCTCAAAGACCCCAGCAGATCCAAAGATGAGTGAGATGAAGACCCTGCCCACAGGGAGTTTTATCTCAGTGAAGGAAGACGGGCACAGAGAGACCATTGCAAATGTAAAGGGAATAAGTACTGTGCTGCAGATGCACACAAGGTGCTCTGGAACACACAGGAAGAACACTTAACTCATTGCTGGATTCAAAGACTTCTGGGAGGAAATGACACCTGAGATGAATCTGACAAATGGACTTAACCCATGAGGAGAAACCGTGAAGGACATTCTAGGCGGAGGTAACAGCATGAGATGATACTGAGAGGTGTGAAGCATGGTGCTGGGTACTTGAGCAAAAACCATGAAGTAGGGAGAGGAAGGAAATTACACTCGACAGGTAGGTAGTATTCTGGTTATGCTGGGCCTTGTAAGCCATGCTAGGGAGCAGACTCTGGAGCCAGTGGTTCAATGGTTTCAGAGATTTCTGTGGGTTCAAATCACAGCAAGGGAACTTATTAACTAAGTGACTTTGAGCAAGTTACCTCACAACTTGTGCCTCAGTTTCCTCATCTGTAAGATAGATGTATCAACAGCACCTACCTCACAGGATGCTCAGAAGATTAAATAGATACACATAAAAGCACTCAGAATAGGGTCTGGCTCAAAGTAGGTTTTTAATAAGTATCAGCTATTTCTGGGTCCCGTGTCTTTCCTCTTTTATCCTTCTTTCTTGTTTTCTTACTTCCTTTCTACTTTCTTTCCTCTCTGATAAACAGCAGTCATAATCATACATTTTCAGCCCTTGTTTTTTAATTGTTCTTCTTTGATTGAGTTTTTTATTTTAAAAATTATCTTGATGGTATTGTGTACATTATAGGAATAATCTATGTGCATTGTAATAAAAAAAAATCAAACACTAAAGCAATCTATAAGGTAGAAAACAAAAGCACCCCTTACTCCCAGTCTCATTCCCCAGAGGTAACTATCAACAGTTTATTGTCTGTTAAAATATTATTCATTTAAAAATTATTACTTAACATAGTTTTTCTGTGCACACAGATGTTTGTTTGTTTGTTTAACAAGCCTGGGGCTATACTCTTAATATACTGCTCTGTACTTTTTTTTAACTTAACAACTTATCACTAACATCTTTTCACGTCAGCATATCCTGTTCTACTTTACATTTTTTTTAACCTCACCACCATAACCACTCTTTCTTAAATTTTTTTCTTTGAAGAAAGGGGAAATAGAAGTATGAAGAAGAAAACTCAGAACTGGTCTCCTGATTCTCTAGCCACAACTATGGCCTCCCTTATCCCACCCAGATATTTTTCCCCTCCCTCTCTAACCAAACTTCCAATGACCATCTGGAATATTCATGTGGACTCTTCCCATAAGTGGATAAGATTTTCCTCCAATTTATTCCTGATATTTAGAACCAGTGTAATGGAAAAGTGGCCTCTTTTCAGAAGGGATTTTTTTTTTTTTTTTGTCAACACAACTTTTCATGAGAAAAATCTAAAAAAGCACTGCATGACGAGAAATCAAAACAATATGAAAAGTTACAGTGGGATCCAAATTCTGTAATGCTGAGGTAAGAAGATTCCCCATGGGCTCAGAGTAAGTGGTCCAGCACAGGTTGGGTGAGAGCTGCAGGCCAAAGATGTTATTGTTATTGTGGTGGAACTTTCTGAGATCCTATATCTTTCTGTAGATGATAAGTTTGCACAAATAGCAAGTATTGTAAACAATAGCTGGGGCAGGGGGAGGTTGAATATGCCTCTGGTACACTTAAGCCAAATTGTAACCATGAAAAGCTGTGTTCTGTGCAACTTTTTCTGTTCTTCAAACAAGAAAGAACAGAGAATGAGAGATTTAAGGGTGATTTTCTATTACAATTATTAAAGTAGAGAGAAGATTTAGGGGGCAAAGAAAAGGAAGCTTCATTATTTAGGGTATTTAAAATCCTATTACTTAGCCCTAGGTAAATTTCCAGCACAAATGCATAATGAGTAAATGTCAATTTGCTTCTCTGCCATCTACCATTTTTCCAACTTGGCAGAAATATAAAGAATTGACCTACCTCTTGCTCCTGACTAGAAAAACAAAGAAGCATCAATGAAAAGGAGAACTGCTCAGAAGACAGGTTGCATTGCAAGCTCTTAAACCACCTCTACAAGGAGATTTGCTTCTGTTGAGTGTCTAATATTAAATGTAGTAGATTGAGTTATGTTCCCCCAAGACTCCCTGAAACTTGAATTGTGTCCCCAAAGTTTTAAGTATTAGAAACTTGGCCCCCACTATGACTGTTAAGAGGGTGAGAAATCCTATAATGGTAATTGAAAGGTGGGCCTCTGTCTGGATAGGCTAAGGCCTGGAATCCTCACAGCGCCAATTGTCGAGCTCTTAATCCTGTTCATGATGCCAATTGTAAAGCTAGGTGACCACGTCAGTTGTTGGGCTCTTTTACCTGCCGGTAATCCTGCACCAACTGGGCCGATCATTGAGCTAGGGCTGGGTCTGGAGCTCCCAGACCCCTCAAGCCCATACACAGACTGGGTCACAAACCCTTCGCATGCCAGGCTGGGTCACCAGACCCCTCACACGCATGTCTATGAACTAGGTAACTGGCCAAAAGGTCCTTGGAGCCATAGATTGGAAAGCATGGCCACACAGGCCTGCCTGCTTCACTAAAACTGCCTTTCTTCTCTCTCTCTCTCTCTCTTCCTCTCTCTCTCTCTCCCCCTTTCTTTTTCTCTAAAGAACAGATGAATAGCAACAAAACTAAAAAGATACATTGGTGTGCATGTGCACTAACCACACACACACACACACACACACACACACACACAAACAATGTGCTTACAAAGGATGCTGAACCACACCCAACTGGACCCGAGGTGAGGGCCCTGACCAAACTATTCTATTTTCCCAACAGCCTTGAAGAGGTGATTAGATTGTAGGACCATGCCATAGTGAATGGATTAAAAATGGTGGTCATGGGTGTCATTCTGTGAGCTTTAAAAAGAAAGTAAATGAGGAGGTTACTCTCTCTCTGTTCTCTCTGCTTCCACCATCTTGCAATGTAAGACCCCTGGGTCACTATCACTACCACCAGATAGACTTTGGAATTCCCAGCCTCAGAAACTATAAGTAAAAAATTTTGTTTTCTTTATAAAATACCCAGCTCCGTATATTTTGTTATAAGCAACAGAAACGGACTAATGCACTAAAGATGCATTGTCCCTGACTCTCCCACTTGAAGTCCCTCACTCACCGGCTGCATTGTGCTGGTGATACCAGATCAACTCAGGGACTGATTGAAAGAGGTGTCTTTCAGCCACGTACCACTGTCCTGAGTCATTCCTTTTTATCTGATAATGTTTTATGGCAGCCTCCATACTTCTGCAATCAATAAAATGTAAATTAGTAGACCAGTGAAATATCACTTGGGAACCAAGCCAGTTCATTAAGCAACAGGACTGCACTTCTGAAACTCTCATCCTAGCAGCACTACACAGAAGAGCAGATTGATTGAATTCAACATATGCTTCACCATCCCAGGATAATTCCTACACTAAATTATTGGGGACTCAAACTCAAACATAACTTCAACCTAAATTGTATGAGTGGCAAGTCATGTTCAAAAAAGTAGAGCTCATAATAGACACTTATAAGTAGTTATTGGATATCAACTGCTATGGGTTAAATGTGTCCCCCAAAGATTCATATATTGGAAACTTAATCTCTATTGTAACAGCGTTGAGAGGTTGGGGAATACTATTATGGTAATTGAAAGGTGGGGCCTTTAATAGGTGATTAGATTGTAAAGACCTTGCCCTAGAGAATGGATTGATCCATTCATGGATTGAAGGGGTGATGGTACAATGGGTGGTAATGGGCGTGGTTCTGATGGCTTTACAGGGAGTGCAATAAGAAGGTTAGCTCTCTCTTGCTCAGCCCATTCTCTCCATGTGATACCCTCCATTGGTGTGGAGAGTCGCCACCTAGAAAAAAGCCCTCACCAGATGTGTTCCCTGGACTTTGAACTTCCCAGGATCCAAAACTGTAAGAAATAAATTTTATTTCTTTATAAATTACCCAGTCTCAGGTATTCTGTCATAAGCAACAGAAACAGACTAACACATCAAGTATTTGTTATATGAACAAATGCACTGTGAGAGATTGGAGGCAGAGACAAGGAAGGGAGGAAAGCCAGCACAGGGTGCATTAATGAACTGGTTGCTGCTATGGGCAACTGGGACTCAACACCTCTAGGAACTCATGAAAGACTGGGGAGCACACCTCAGAATTCCCCCTGAAGTGCAAAGAAGCTGAGGTGCTTATCCACCAACTACCGTTCTCACTGGTGTAGGGTTGCTCCTGGGTTGTTAACTCTCAGGCACTTCCAGCTAGCCCTGGGGTCCAAGAGTTCCCACAGCCAGAAAACCTTCTCAGGTAGAAAGACAAAAGAAGCTTTCTGAGTGCAGGGGACCTCTCTGCAGGTCAACCCCAGAGTAGACCGAGGGATATAAGGAAAGAACCAACAGTGTCTACTACAACTAATCTAACCCCCTCATCTGATGGTTGAGAAAAGGGAGACAAGAGAGGTTAAACAGCTTATCCAATGTCACACAGAGCATGTTAGGGATAAAATGTAGATTGGCCAGTTGTCCTAACTTTCAGCTCAGCAATCTTCTCCCATGTTAAGTTCTCACTTATATTCTCTATGTGATGGTATCTCCATATAAAAGACTTATTATGATTATTTCTAAAGTAAACAAAATTATGATTGCTTACCTTCTAGCTCTAATATACACAGAAATTGTGTAGGATCCCAAATATCTTGAATCTCTGACAATAAATGCACCTTCTTTAGACTGCAAAACAATTCATTCATTGTATAAGTTTATTCCTTCTTAGAAAGACAAGCCTACATCTCAGTAATGAAAAACAAAGCTATACTAGCTTAGTATAAGTGACTTACTTATACTTATATTCTTACTATAACGAATGAAATTGTTTTCACAAGTACACACAATCTTATCTCCTTTGTAGGTTTAGTAGTCTTACCTGTATAATAAAATGTAATTGGGACATGAATTTATAATGTAAGAATATTTTAAAATATTGCCCCTCAGTTTTCTAAGACAAATTCTATATTTGACAGACTTATACCTGACCAGTTATTTTTGTTTTATTGATCAGAATAATAGATAAAAAATAGGTGACAAACAGGAAGAACTCTGAGACAAACTGACAGGTTTGTACTTTGGAAGAGGAGCAACAACATGGCAGGAGAAACACATTTGAAAAGGCAGGGGGTGTGAAGAGAGATTAGAGTTTATGATAAGGATGGAAACAGAATAGATTTGGGGGAGTCTAAAGAGGAGTGCAAGGGGAGCCGTGTTAGTAACTGTAGGGGTATGAGAGAGATGAAAAAAGGAGTGGCACGGGGAGAACGTAATAATAAATGGATGTTAGATTATGAACTACATACACCCCTGCTAACACTCTTTGGGAGACTCCAAGGAAGCTACAAATTGCTTTTGATTTATCTTGAATGTTGGAATGTTTGATTTGTTTGTTTGATATTGTAAAAAGTTTCAGCTTTACTGAGTGTGATTAAGCTTTAGAAGAAGAAAAAAAAATCTCAGAATTTCATCAAACCTATGAAAGTTGACACTTATGAAGTGCTGACAACAGATATGTTGTGCTTGAGAACCGCACAACCCAAGCAGCATGGTCTGACCCTCAAGGTGAACCTAATACATTAAGCAGAGCTTTCTTCTCATTCCATGTTGGGGGCCTGAAGCTCCACACCCCTTCTTGTGAGACCACTTCTCCTTGACAATCTGCTCAGATGGCCATGCTTTACATAACTGCCTCGAAATCTTTATGCCAGAAACTGATTGCTCCTGGCTATGCAAGTTAATTTGCAAGTGACCTTTTATCCTTCTCTAGAAACTGTTTAACCATAAACATTCTGGGTGGCAACCTTTACTTTGAATGTCCTGTCTTTGTCTCTCCTCAAGATATTATCATATCTTTACATTCCAGACCCTTTGCAGCATGCCTGCCTTCTCCTATATAAGATGTAACCTAAGAATCAATAAACGAGACTTGATCAGAATACTGTCTTGTCTCAATTTCTCGTGTCTCTTGTCCCATCCAATTCCCACTCCCCCCTCCAGGGTCTGCGTTGAATATCCCGCGGGTCGGGACATTTTTGGCGCCCAACGTGGGGCCTGGATACGGGGGACAAAGTGAGGAAGAAGGCTCATAGGAGGGTCGACCACTGAAAATGAAAGAGTAAAACCTTCATCCGCCGCGGGAACCTGCTGCGTCAGGATAAGGTGAGTAAGAGCGCCTGATAATGGGACAAGAATTAAGAATTAAGAATCAAGAATTAAGAATTAAGAATTAAGTTGTCAATTCCAGATACTTACCAAGACATAAACCTCATTCCCTGGTCAATTTTTTTAAACCAAAGAATTGCTTATAGCCATTTGAAATGATAAAATCTAGGTTTTGTTGAATTCCTACAGGGTGCAAGGGTTGCATTACAAACCATAGGGGACACAAGATGTAAAAAGTAAAGTTGTATGTATGGTGTGTGTGTGTGTGTATATATATATATATATACACACACACACACACACAAATAAAAGTATATATAATATGCATATGATAAAGTTGTATATGGAGTGATTACCTCTTATAAAGATTCAAAGTAGGAAGAGTACAAACAACATTTGCTGACCACAAAGCAATAAAACTAGAAACTCATATCAAGTGCCAAAGTAAAAAGCCCCTACCTCCTGTAGATTTTTCTTTTTTATATAACTGAAGGAAATTCAAATGAAAAATATATAAAAAATATATAAAAGCAGTATTAAGGGGGAAATTTATTGCATTAAATGCTCACCTCAGAAGAATGGAAAGACACTGGCATAAAAACAGACACACTGATCACTGGAATAGAATAGAGAATACAGAAATCAACCCACACACCTACAGCCATCTGATCTTTGACAAAGGTACCAAGCCTATACACCGGGGAAGAGACTGCCTCTTTAGCAAATGGTGCTGGGAGAACTGGATATCAACATGCAGGAGAATGAAACTAGACCCATTCCTCTCACTATATACTAAAATCAACTCAAATGGATTAAAGAATTAAATATACACCCTGAAACAATAAAACTTCTTAAAGAAAACTTAGGAGAAACACTTCGGGATGTAGGACTGGACACAGACTTCATGAATATGACCCCAAAGGCATGGTCAGCCAAAGGAAAAATAAACAAATGGGATTATATCAAAGTAAAAAGCTTCTGCAGAGCAAAAGAAACAATTAACAGAGCTAAAAGACAACCAATAGAGTGAGAGAAAATATTTGCAAAATACACATCTGACAAAGGATTAATATCCAGAATATACAAGGAACACAAACAACTTTATATCAAAAAACCATACATCTGTCAAAGGATTAATATCCAGAATATACGAAGAAAATGAATTAACTTTACAAAAACAAACAAACAAACAAACAAAAAACTAGCAACCGAATGAAAAAATGAGCAAAAGAGCTAAATAGGGCTGGGCACAGACTTCATGAATACGACCCCAAAAGCACGGGCAACCAAAGGAAAAATAAACAAATGGGACTATATCAAACTAAAAAGCTTCTGCACAGCAAAAGAAACAATTAACAGAGCTAAAAGACAGCCAACAGAGTGGGAGAAAATATTTGCAAAATACACATCTAACAAAGGACTAATATCCAGAATATATAAAGAACTCAAACAAATTTACAAGAAAAAAACAAGCAACCCAATCAAAAAATGGGCAAAAGAGCTAAGCAGGCATTTCTCTAAAGAAGATATACAAAAGGCCAACAGTCATATGAAAAAATGCTCAACATCACTCAGCATCCAGGAAATGCAAATCAAAACCACACTGAGATACCATCTCACCCCAGTTAGGATGGCAAAAATCCAAAAGACACCGAAAGATAAATGCTGGCATGGCTGCAGAGAAAAAGGAACTCTCTTACATTGTTGGTGGGAATGCACAATGGTGCAACCCCTATGGAAAATGGTTTGGAGGTTCCTCAAACAATTGAAGATAGATCTACCATATGACCAGCTATCCCACTGCTGGGAATATATCCAAAGAAATGGAAATCATCAAGTCGAAGGTACACTTGTTTCCCAATGTTCATTGCAGCACTCTTCACAATAGCCAAGAGCTGGAATCAACCCAAATGTCCATCATCGGATGAGTGGATACAGAAAATGTGGTATATCTACACAATGGAATACTACTCAGCTATAAAAACAAATGAAATACTGCCATTTGCAACAACATGGATGGACCTTGAAAGAATAATACTGAGTGAAACGAGTCAGGCAGAGAAAAAGAAATACCACATGTTCTCACTTATTGGTGGGAGCTAAAAAAAAATAAAAACAAAAAACAAATCAATTCACTCACATACACACACACACACACACACACACAAAAAAAAAAAC